>NC_056731.1:880736927-881036927 GCF_019279795.1 Protopterus annectens
CAGATCAGGCTCATCAGGCTACTGGGTGGTAGTTCCCAGCTGACATGGTGGATTTGTGGTCTTCCTTGTAGGCCTGTTGGATCGTATGAGGGATCCCAGCTACTTACTGCACCTGCCCAGGGGGTTCCCCCAAGCATGACACGTCACTTGACTGTACTGCATGATATGTTAGTAATGTCAGCCTGATATCCTACAGGTGGGATGGAGTACTGTTAACATATGTACTGTCCTTGTTGTGTAGGGTCCTGGTTATGGGATCTGCTAAGGTTGGTAGTGTATTGCAGGGCAGATGTGTTTGGCTGTGGGGGGAATACCTATCCATGCCAGACGTATGTTTGGGTCTCTCAAACCCATCAATGGGGCATGTGGACATATATGTTGTGGTTATGTTCCCAATTTCATCTACAGATGTATGTCCATATATACCTATATAGATATATATGTGTTTACCTTTGAAAGGGAGACAATCATTTCTTCGAATGGCCCTTTCTGCTTACCGAAAGGACCAATCTGTCATTTCTAATTGCACCACAGTTCAAAACTCAGTAAATTGAAAAGCAGCTTCGCTGAGTTTTGAACTACAAGTTGGAATACATATCGTAATGCAGGGGGCAAGCACCCCTATACCCATCTGGGGGGCTGGGCCCCCCACAACCCCCCTAATTTGATATTCTAACTCCAAGTTCACACTACAGTGGGGAAAGGGACATTTTCCCCATCCCCCCTATAGTGCCATCCACACCCAAAATGCAGAATCTGCAATAAGTGAATGCACAGTGCCATTTGCGCATTGCACATTCAATGCATTTATTCCAAGATTGTGCATTGTTGAAAACTTACTTTCGACCTTCCAGCTTTTGGAGACATAATTTTCTCCCTTTGAAAGGTGAACCATATATATGCTTACATATATATATATATATATATATATATATATATATATATATATATTTATTGTATATATGAGGACATATAGATGCATACATACATATATATATCTATAGCTGTATGTGTATCTATGTATATATGTATATACTGGAGTATATATATGTATATATTTCTATAGCTATATCTACATATATAGATATGTTATATCCATTTAAATATATATATATATATATATATATATATATATATATATATATATATATACACACACACACACACACACACACACACACACACACACACACATACATCTACATGGTGGAATACATTCCCCATAGTGTTGAATACCTGGACTGGATGATATGTACGGGAAAACATCATGATTATGCATATCTGCCATTGCTTAGTGGTAAATCACTTTGCGTATGGGTCCTGGTTTCGAGCCTTGCAGGAGCTGTTCATTTTGTTGTGGGCAGAACACGGGCCATTGTATACAGAGTGATTAAGGTACTTTAAAGCAGTTGTAAGCAGGTTTGTGTGGAAGTAAGCACTGCTAACCTCCGGTTACAATTTCTTATACTCTGTTAGCTTCTAAATTGCTTAACTTGTGTAGGCACTGCTTAGCTCCGGCAAACCCGATTACAACTGCTTTAAAGTGCCTTAATCATTCTGTATCCAACAGGTCGTGTTCTGACCAGCAACAAAATAAACAGGTCTTGCAAGGCTCGAACCAAAGGATCCTGCACACCCTAGATGGGGTGATTTACCACTAAGCCATGACCGATACAAAGAAATTCCATGTTTTCACAAACATATCATCCAGTCCTGTCATGCAACAGTACAGAGAATGTATACCAACACCTAGATATCTGTGTGTGTAACTATATTAATATCTAAACAGATACAACATATTTACATATGTATATAAATATATATATATATATATATATATATATATATATATATATATATTTCTAACACTGTGTACATATATATCAATATATATGCACATATATTCATGCATATGCCTAAATTGACATATATATGTGTCTGCACCTATATGTCTACATATACACAGCACATTACATATGTGTACACAGATATATATCTATGTAGGTATATATGGACATAGTTATATATATGTTAGCAGATATATTTATCTATATAGGTATATATCGCCATACCTCTGTAGATAGTAATTGCAGATTAACAAATACACATATGTCCACATGCACAGTTAATGGGGTTGAGAGGCCCCACACACTATACGTCTCGTATGAATAGGCATCCCCCCACAGCCAAACACGTGCACCCTGCAATACACTACCAAGTACAGTCTGCCAACCATAGGAAATGTAATATGTGGAAGCCATCAACATCCCCTGGATACAGATACACAGACACAGATGTACAGATACAGATATACATACATACACATGTATATGTATATATATATATATATATATATATATATATATATATATATATATGTATGTATATATATATATATATATATATATATATATATATATATATATATATGTGACTACTCATATACACGCAGATATATGTACAGTAAGATGCATATGTAGAAGGTGCACACAATATGGAACTGCCACTATGCCTACAGTTAACACTTGAACAACTGGATACTGTATAGGCCACCCATACAGATGTCATTTGTTGCCTGCAACATATACCCATAGAAAGGTCATAGGAAAGACACCACACGCTGGTTTGCAGAAATGGGAAACCTTTCATTGTATACTATAACAGTTCTATATGCCATGTCATATAGCTGTTCAGACACTGACAACCATATAAACAGAGTACTGCAACTGTAAAACAGTTACACTAATACAGTAGTCTGGAAAGGTTCACAACTGTTGCTGTCCAGGCCAGGCCCTTCAAATTGCACAATAGTGAACACAGACTGGGGCACAGGATACCAAACAATCAACAGTATGTACTGCAGGTGTGTAGTTCAGCAGCCTCTATCTACACTCTGTACAAACTCAGTAGGTAGTAAAGACGTGATCACATGGGTTGTCACTGTTGCATAACAAGGCATAACCGACACCATCACGAGCACACCGACAAACAGAACAGTCTGTATGGCAGGAGGCAATAGGCTTGCAGTATCCCAATTCATGTAAGTAATGTAAATATAGGTGAAGTATACAGTACTGTACATCCAGATACCTTGTAGCAGCTCACCCCTGATACCCCCACATTTTGTAACAGCCTAGGTCATTATGGTGCTCCCCACCTAGACTCAGAAATACAGGACCATATACCACTGTTACATACACTGGCCTCTGGAGTGCATAAGGGCACACATGTATTGTGTAGGTGATGCCCACACACATATATGGCCCCAGCCCCACTGTATATGTGGGGGTTACAACAGCAGTGGACTAATGGCAGCAACGGCAATGTGATATACTCACAGCCCAATACATAACAACCCCCAACAGCATGTCATATGTGCAAAGCTTGGAATGTAGATGGAGGACAGAGGCTGGAAGACTGTTGCCATACACTAAGCAAGTTGCTGGTTTTACAGGATAGTCTGCAACATACCCTTAGTCAGGGAATTGAGGTTAGAAACAGAAATGGATGTAGCCATGTACTGATAGCACTCAATGCACACACTGCCAGTGTAAAATCTGCCACAGGACCTGTGTGGTGGATGGACAACACATGATAGGCATACCTCTGTCCAGGAAGAGGATAGCCCCACAGTAGTGAGCTATGCAGACAGACTACATTCCAAGGTAAACTAGTATGTACACACACACACACACCCTGTAACATCAGTACTATACAAAGCATAACACAACTCTACTCACAGTCTCCCAGTAGTTCATGATCCTCCTATATATATGTGGCCACCCTGAGTGTACAGGTTCTCTTGTAAGAGATATTGCTACCTGCTGTCTGTAACACTGATGCCAACACACAGAAAGGATGTCCATCACACAGGAAATGTAAAGGGACCTTGCCCACATGCTGTAGGGATTTATAGTAGGTGGTTGCCATGACAGTGGTAATTGGAAGTAGTACACATGTGTAATCATATATATATATATATATATATATATATATATATCTATATATATATATATATATATATATATATGGCTATCTGGATAAGTATAGGTACATATATTACCACCATATGTCCTGGACATGGAGTGTAGCCCTACCCCAGCCCCTATAGTCCCAAAGTCGTAGTGCAAGGGTATGTCAGGTATGTATAGCATTAAGTTAAAGCAGACAAACGGAAACCAGTAAAATGCACAAAAGCAGTCCGGACAAGCACCGTAAAGCCCAAAAAAATCATCAAGGACATAGCTTTCATTTTATTGCAATTGACCAGGTCAAGAAAACAGAAAGAGGGGGTCCAGTACCTCTCTTTTTGGAGAATAAGGAGCTAGAATGGCAAATATTACTAGACTCATTTTCGTACCCAGGTTTGAATGAACATTGCAATATAGCTTGTGTCCTGAAAATGAGGAGCTATAAAAGATAACTCCTTTACCTTTGTCTTACTTCACTTTTCACTTCATTTTATTTTACTTTAATAGTAATTTGTAGTAACATATACTTTCCACCACTGTTAAGATTTATACTTAGCAAGACTTCCAACTGCAGTTGCAGGTAGTGATTTCACTAGATACTTTTTTACAAACACTTTTCTATAAACATTTTTTATATGCAGAACTGTTATGCATTGTTTTAGACTGCTTTTATTGTGTATATATTTACACACTTTCATGCTTTTAATGCACATTTGCTCGGTGTATGAATGTAACAAACTGCTGATGCATCAATGTTTTATGGTTTCCAACTGTTTTAAAAGTATGAAACTACATACTTTTGAGAATGCTCCTAAACAGAGCTTTCATTCCCTGAATTTACTTTTGCAAGAAATGCTGCTAACACGCCTTCATTGTGATTGCACTACTAATTAAGGCGTGGGTGTGTTGCATAAAAACTTGACTCTGACACTGCATTTTACTTTTGCCTCTGATGAAGCTGTAGTTTTAACCACAGCGAAAATGCTTGTTTTAACAATAAAGTGCGTTAAGGTTTAAGTTTTTTCCGACTTCAGTGTGGCTTTATACGTGCAAGTGGATTTCAGTTTCAGTGTTACAGCTTGTATTGCAAACAGCCTTCACAATAACGACTTTAACATTTTTTTGGGCTTTACGGTGCTTGTCAGGTATGTATAGCAGGTATATTAGTAGACTATTCCTACTGTCATTGGGATTGTCTTCACAGACATGGTGTGTGTGGGAGATCACATCTGCTTATAACATGTGTGCCATTGGCTACTGACAGACATCCTAAAGAAATCATTGTAAAGTACCGCCGCTAGCATGTAATGCCCCTGTGGAGTGCTGCAGAGATATTGGCCAATATATTTGGAACTTTGGACACACCCTGTACAGTCCAGAGGTATACACATAATCACTTAGTGCACAACATGTGTACCATGCCTGACAATATGAATGTAGACAGCTATGTAGATGGGCATAACACATAATGACTGGTATACATTTGCCACCATAGGTTTTGCATTCACACACTCCTGTCTGGCCTGACACAGAATGACTGCTGGTACAGGGGTGCCATGGCCACATACTACCCACTAGATATTGACATACATCTGTACAGCATCCCACTGCTCTGTCTGACATACATGACTGTTAAGGGATGCCTGGCAGCAGTACATCTGGTAAGTATCTGCACATGACATCTCACTGAGTAAGTACACTAAGCTGCTAGGCATGTAACAATGCACTGTGCAGGCTAGAGGCAGACTGGCTGAACACTGGCATACATCTCCTATGGGAGAATGCACATGTACCTGCATATATAGCATGCTCAACATGCATGTCACAGCACAGGGTAAGATACACCTATGTGAAAGTGCATAACCACAACCAGTGTGAACACAGCCACAGCCACATATGGTAAGCTAGCATAATATTACAGTATATGGACTATCTGTTCTACACCATCCTCATATGTGCCACTCACAGAATGATCCTACATATACTGGGCTGCTACACAGTTTGGTCTGATGGCTGTCTGTGGTATGGGACATGTGTGTGTATGACCCTACAAACATGTACGCCAAAATGGTACCATACAGTGGGGCAGCAGTTAACATCAGATAGAAGGGGAACTAGAACTGTACACAGGCTACAGTACATATTAACAATGCACACACTGCCGACATTCACCACCACTACACAGACCTCAGTACTGTACAAACATCCACAGAATGTCCAGGTTATGTCATGAAATATAATCCCTACTGTGCATAACATGTGTAACAATCAGATATATCACTGGCTTGTTATCAGATATGATGACACTATTTATGGTGTACAATCACATATGCACCACTTCATGCACGACATATGTTCAAAGGTTGACAGAGGTGTGGCTGACAGCACATACACAGGGCCAATATAGACATGTTGTTGTGATAACCTCATACATTTACCATTGTAACAGGGTTTGTTGCAACATATGTCCTATGAGGGATATGAAGTCAGTAGCTGTCACGGCCTTTACCATCTACAGACTGCAATCCTTACACTACCTTCTGCATTCCACAGATAGATGCTCCATAGCTAACACATGAAACCAAAGGCACAACACTGCCCAGTCTGCAGATGACCCTACAGATGGGAATTCCTCATATTCATGGAACTGACATGGCAGGTATTGCAACATGTACAACAGCCATATCCAGACAAACACTGTTAAACCCACATTACTCCAAGTGCAGTATAGCAGCACTTATAGTCTGTAGTCAGGTCATGCACATCCACCTCCTGTTTGTTGCCCTCTTTCCGTACTGTATGTTGTTAGAGGTAAATCCCCAATCCATCTGAGATGGTGTTTGCCAAACAACATATATAGTTCCTGCTCACAGTGAATGAAAAGGGCCAACACCACCATGATGTTCCTAGATATTGGAGTGTGTTTCCATGCAGTTGGCTATGGGAATGCTACCACAGCTGTTCCACATGCAGTCTGCTAGGGGAGGGCTGTAATTCATGCAGAGGCCATCAGCTGATCATGAGCATCACTTAAAATATACATGCTACTGCCTAAGCAAAGCAGGTGTGGGTCTCCACATCCACCAGAGATGGAGTGGGGGAGGCAGACAGAGGTAAATACATGTCAGGGAGGGGTGGGAGAGTAAAACTGAAGCATGTTTGTTTCACACACCTACCAGCACAGGGTATCAACCCCCTGACAGCTATGTAGTGCTATCACAGTTCAGTGCAGTTATTGGATGCACCACATGGGTTACCTGCAGTGGAGCACTCAGAACATATATGTGATGGTGAGTGACATCTGCAACAGGAATATGGTAGATATACGGTAGGTGGTGTACACGTGCCTGTTCGCATGAACATGTGCCGGCGTCAACACAGCCACACTCTTACAGGGACGCACACACATTGACACACTTGGCAGGGACAGGAGTACAACTCATCACTAGTGGGATTGCCAGAACACATCAATGTGCAGGTATCACGTGCACAACACATGTCATACGGAGGTCTTATGGGCAAAGATTATGAGGAGGTGTCAGACATCAGACGGCATGCTTCAATATGCCCATGGGGGTTGTAGTGAGTGTGGATGTGGACATACGCAACATACAACACACACACAAACACACTGGGTGCATGTCTGCACGGGTGTGTGGTGGTCAACTGTGCCAGCAGGCTATACAAGGGTTGGTGATGAGTATACCTTGGCATCAGGCCACATGACAATGGTCTGCATTGTGGCTCAGGGCTATCGTTTCTGCATTTGCACACACAGGTGGGTATTGTATCCCCCATCCAGTCACCTGGGTGGCTATTATGTGTGCCCGATGCTGTGCATCCCCTGCCATGTATGTGTTCCTTACTCCATGGCATGGATGGCGTGTAGGATGTGCACACCTCCCAAATGCATGTACAGTGACATGTGGAACTGTACCTGGGATGTGTAGCCCATGTTGTGAACACAGATTATCATCATATGTGCCAGTCTTGCCCACATGTGGCAGGTACTGGTAATGGGCAGCATGTTTACCCTGCACTTACATTGACAGCATGCTAACAGCATTCCCTGGTGTCAGTGGCATCTGTCCATACAGGACATGTCAGGCATGGTATGTCGTTTGTGGGTCACATGTGAAGGCACCACAGGTGGTGCAGGTGTCCATTGGGGAACATGGGGGAGGTGCACTGTCTGCATGTACGTGCATATTGGACAGATGGGCAGGGTGACATGCCCTCTGTAGCCCACTGCTATTGCTCCATAGTTACTATCGGTGGCCAATATGCAGTGTACTACCCACATATTGGCTGTTGGCTAGGCATGTGTGTGTATGAGACATGGGTTGAGAGTGTGCTCTGGGTAATACTGGGGTTGCTAACTGTGATTGTCTGGCCTTGATGTCACATGTATGGGTATGGCTTTGCACCCCAGCCTCTCACCTAACATCTTTTATCCTAGTACGGTTGACATTGTGATATTTCGTAGGACCACCATATAAGAAATATGCAAAACCCCTCCACATTGGCCACAGGTGTCACACACCAGATACAAGTTACAAACACACCCACACACACACCTGTCATGTGTGGGAGTAGAACCCCTACCTAACTAGTTTATGACACTACAGCACTACGCAGTTATAGTATGCACCGTGGACATTGCTGGAATACTCCTTCCCCAAAGGTCTATTTCACATTGAATGACATCAGCAGGATTACCAAAGTAGGGCATTTCCAATGTACTGCGAGTGAGTAGCCTAAAATACATTGGTCAATACACAGACAGTGAGACACACACAAAACATACACAACTGACATGTGTGGGTATAGAACCCATGACTGAGGTCTATATCACACTACAGCATGGAGCTGTTATAGGACACACCACAGGGATTACTAGAGAACTCATTCCCCAAAGGTGTATTTCTCAACGAATGACATCAGCAGGATTGCCAAAGTAGGGCATTTCAAATGTACTGCGGATGACTAGCCTATAATGCATTGCTCTGTACACAGACATTTGAAACACACAAAAAACATCCAGAATGGCCAAGGTTAGGGATGGAACCCTACCAAAGTTCTAAATCACATTCCAGCAGTACTCATTTACCGGACGCGCTACAGAGATTACTGGGCTACAATGTTCCCAGAGGTGTATTTCTAGGTGGGTGACATCAGCAACCTTGCCAAAGTTGAGTATATGAATTGTAAGGAGTGACAGTACCCTAAAAAGCATTGTTCTGTACTCAGTCAGAGACAGACAGATACAGACACACAGTTGTCAAGTCTGGGGTTAGAGCACCTACCTAACTACGTTATCACACTACAGCAGTACGCAGTTACAGGACGTGCTACGGAGATTACTGGGCTACAACCTTCCCAGAGGTGTATTTCTAGGTGGGTGACATCAGCAGCCTTGCCAAAGTTGAGTATATTACTTGTAAGGAGTGCGAGTACTGTAAAAAGCATTGTTCTCTACTCAGTCAAAGACAGACGGACAAACAGACACACACACACACACACACACACACACACAGTTGCCAGGTCTGGGGTTAAAACACCTACCTAACTACTTTACCACACTACAGCAGTAAGCAGTTACAGTATGCGCTACGGAGATTACTGGGTTACAACGTTCCCAGAGGTGTGTTTCTAGTTGGGTGACATCAGCAGCCTTGCCAAAGTTGAGTATATGAATTGTAAGGAGTGTGAGTACTGTAAAAAGCATTGTTCTGTACTCAGTCTGAGATGGATGGACACACACACACACACACACACACACACACACACACACACACACACAGTTGGCAGGTCTGGGGTTAGAACACCTACCTAACTACTTTATCACACTACAGCAGTACACAGTTACAGGACGCGCTATGGAGATAATTGGACTACAGCTCTCCCAAAGGTATATTTCACATTGCATGACCTCAGCAGTCTTGTCATAGTAGGGCTATGGGGAGGGCAGTGTGTGCATGAGCCATAACCCATTCATCTAGGGGTTGACACGCCACATGCGGGCACACACAGTGTCATATGTCACAGATACATGTATACAGCTACTAGATGACTACTTCCTTGTACAGTCATGTTGCACAGCTGGCATGTGCACCACATAGGTAGGTACTAGGCTATCTGCCCGAATGCATTTATAAGCCTAGCCGGAATGTGTTGGCTTTTGCTGCCCTCTTAGATTAGTTCCTTGTGCCTCTGTCCAGCAGAGCCATTGAAGTGATCCCTGGGGTAAACTTTCTGCTTCACATCCACTCGTCAAGGTTTCTGTTGAAGAGGGCTAGCGAAGAGCACTGCCTAATGTAGATTGGAATCTGGGACAGGAATCTATCCCTCCAGCACGTCCTATTTATTGTTGTGGTGAGGTTTAGATCCCTGGAGTGTGTGGGAATATGGTTTTCTTTAGGTGGAGCATGTCTATCAATTCTGGATTGGACATGGCCTTGTATGTCATGCAGAGATCACCTCTGAGTAGGCGGTATGCAACCGAGTACAGCTGGAGTTTCTTCAGTCGAGCTGCATAGGGCATCTGCTTGAGGCTAGTGATCCTCTTGGTGAGGTACTTCTGTGGTCTTTCCAGTTGTTGTAGTTGTCTTGTAAAGTACATCCCAAATGGGCCATTGTACTCTATAATGGGGCTGATGAATGATACGTAGAGGGGCCCAATGACCTCTTTCGATCTGGATACAAACCCTTTTGTGATTAGGTGGGCCACATAAAAGGATTTTCTAACCACTTTGGCAATGTGATTATCAAAGGAGAGGTTACTATCTACTTGGGTCCCCAGATCCCTTATTACTTCTTCCGTATTTAAGGGGCTACCACCTATGTGGTAGTTTGTGGGTACTTTGTTTTTTCCAAAGGGGATGACTGTGCACTTTTGGCATTTAGCTTGAGGCCATAGTTTTGACGCCAGGTATCTGTCTCAGTGAGACCCTCTTGGAGGATGTCTGTGTCAGCCGGAGAGTCAGTTATAGCCCCTAGTTTGCAGTCGTCTGCGAACTTGGTCAGCCATAGTCCTCCTGTGCTTGCCTGTACCTCTGAGAAGTATATGCCGAACAGGAGTGGTCCTAGAACTGAGCCCTGGGGAACGCCACTTGTAACCGGTTTAGAGTCAGACCTAACTCCCGCAACTCTTACCATGTGGGTTCTGTCCGTGAGCCAGTTGGCAACCCATCTCGTGATGTAGGGGTTTATGTTCAGGCTGGTGAGCTTGTCTATAATATCTGATTGGGAAATGGTGTTGAAGGCCTTTGCGAGGTCTAGATAGACTGTGTGGACCATCTTTCCCTCGTCTATAGGCTTGGTAACTGTCTCAAAGAAGTCCACCAGGTTTAGGAGGCATGATCTGCCCTTAACAAAGCCGAACTGGGTAGGATTCAGTGTTTGGAGGTTCCCAGTGTCTCTGTTAATGAAATCCATGATGATGCGCTCCATAGCTTTGCAGACCAAGCTAGTCAGGCTTATAGGGCGATAGTTCCCAGGGTCCTTTGTGGAGCAGAATAACCGTGCGCCACTCTGTGGGCACGTAGCCTTTAGAGAGGCTGCGTTTAAACAGTGTGTTTAGGTGAGGGGTTAGTTCATCTTTGAGCTTGTGTAGGATGCAGCCTGGGACACCATCCGGTCCCATTGATGCTGTGTTTTTGGCTTTGGAGAGGGCTGTTTTAACCTGAGTGTCTGTGATTTCAGGGGCAATACATTCTTCTGGTATAGTTATGGGCCCCTTTTGGGGGTGAGAGGGGGGGTGAAGTTTGCACTGAACCTGATTGCCAGGATGTTGGCTATATTGGTTGGTTCAGTGTATTTTGTGCCTTTCTGCACTAACTCCGAGCAGATCTGAGAACTGTCACTTAGATTCTTGACATAGCTAAAGAATGCCTTGTGGTTATCTTTGGAGTCCATGGCAATGTTTCTTTCGAAGCTAGCCTTGGATGATTTTATGAAGGAACGCAGTTTCTTGCTGATACTGATCAGGGATGTCTTCCCTTCTTGGGATTTTACTCTTTTCTGTACTAGTTTCCTCTTTCTATTGTATAGCTTGTTTATGGCAGGGGTCCACCAGACTGGTTTCCTTTTCCTGGAGGAGTGAGTCTTAGTTTTGTTTGGGATAGCATGATCCATGCATTCTTGTAGGTGCCGTAGAGTGCATTAGTAAAGGATTTTGCAGCTTGGACAGCGTTGTCCTTTAGCATGGGGGCTTCCCACCTCAGTCTTAAGTAACGTGAAGTTTCCTTTTGAAAAGTTTTTCACGGTGGTTTCTTTGACCGGGGGTGGTGGCGGAATGTGGATATCCAGAGTGATTAGTTTATGTTCAGATCTAACCAGCAAGGGGTTGCCCTCCGGTGTGGAACACCGGTCACCCATGTTGGTGATGACCAGGTCCAATATGTTGTCACCTCTGGTGGGGGTGTTGGCCAGTTGATCCAGGGCATTTGAGTTTATAAATTCTAGGAAATGTTGGGCAAGGGAGTTTGTACTTGAGTAGTTCTCCCAGTTAATGTTTGGGTAACTGAAATCACCCGATATCAGGGTGTTTGTTAGGATCTTTATTTTTCCCAGTGTTTCCAGGAATGCAGAGTGGGGGTCCTGGGACATGGTGGGTGATCTGTAGCAAGCTATAATTTGAATAGCAGTTTTGCCCGTTGTTAGTTGCATATGGATGATCTCTGAAGCATCGTGTTGTGCCACTAACCTGGAGGTGTGGGTATCCTTGATGAATATAGATACTCCCCCATCTTTTGTATTTTGGTCTGGGTTTTGTGGCCGAAATGTATGGTATGAGTTGTAGTCTGGTAGTGCTGGGGTGCTCTCTGGAGCCTTAAACCAGGTTTCTGTTGCTGCACATTTATCGATTTTTCTCCATACTGAGGAGTGCCTCGAGTGCGTGCATTTTGAGGTTTAGACTTGTGGCATTGAGTAGCATTACCCTCAGTTTTTTGTTACTTGTGCTATTTACGGCGGTGGGTTTGTCTTTTGAGCCTTGCCTAAAAAAGGCACTATGGGGGTGGCAAGAGCCTTGGCCAGTATTCAAAAGCCTAAGGGTGACAAGTGCAAGCTGTCTCTAGCAAAGTAGCGTGGCTTGTCGAGCATGTCATCCCAGGCTGAGAGACACTGGATCCCCTTTGAATGACACCAGAAGCTTAGCCATTGTTGAAATTGATAATTTTTTCTCTATACCATGGTATCATTCTTGGTGAGGGCAGGATGCTACTCAGGGTCATACCGGCCTGGGCTGCCTGATCAGAGAGCTCCTCCATGTCTCTCTTCATGTAGTCCAGGGAGGTACGGCTCAGGTCATTCACACCAGCATGGACAAGGACAGAGTCATATTTGTACTTTTCTGCAGTGACCTGAGTGCTTGTGTTATGTGGTGGATCCTGGCACCTGACAGGCAGCTAACAGTAACCTTCTCCTTGTTCAGCCTAGTGAGTGGGATGTCAGTGTGCCTGTCTATAGAGTCACCTATTACTAGTATGTTATTTTGCCTTAAGAGCTGTGATTGCGTGGCACACTGGTTTTGTGAAGTATGTGTTTCATGGTTTGTGTTGGGGGATGGAGGTTGCTTGGATATCTGCTTTGGAGGTCTCTGTTGCTTTTGCAGATTTTTATTTAGAGCGTCCGAGTATGTTTTTGTGTATTTATGTGTGTTTTTTGCCAGTGCTGGTTTTATAGGTCTATGTGAGACTGGTGGTGTGATGCATCTAATTCCCTTCTCCTCTTGACTGCCTGGTCCAGTCTTGGGTTGAGAGAGCCTAGCCTCCAGTTTGGCTGTATAATTGCATCTCTCGCATGTGTTAGTGTTTGGTGGAAGGAGAGGGTTGTCTGTGTACATGAGGCAATTGTAACATTGCCTCAAAATGCCCAGATTCATCAGTTGGACCGGAGAGTACACCTGAAACTGTCCTTTGGACATACCTGGATAGGTACAGTGAACTGTTTTACTGATTGGCTGGTAAGGCCAAATAGAGAGCCTTGTCCTTCTCTACAGTATAGGGGGGGGGGGTTTAGCGCTAAGGCTTATTAGTGCTTGCTATGAGTTTTGAGCAAGTGCCGGGATGAGAAATGAATGGTTTGAGTGCTTAAGTTGAAAGTTTATCTAGTTCCAAGGGAAAAATTGAAGAGTAGACTTTGTGGAGCCGGGCATATACCCTAGCTAACCGGTGCTGCCTGTTGTGCAAAACCGCACAAATGAGGGTTTTATAGCAGGGAAATGAAATAATCTGTAATGCTAACAGATACTGGTGGCTAGTATCTACAGTGGGTGACATCTGCACCTCATGTGTTTGGGGCCCTTTGGCTGTGTGCTGGGTGGGACAGGCCTGGATGGCTCCTTGTCACAGTGACCCTCTTCCACACATCTATGTACGTCTACCTTTGGCTTATTTTAGTGAGTTGTCCTGACATATATGTCTGTATTCCTATCCACTGTGTGTGCAAGGCAGGAGTGGTGCATACTGACAAGTGTCTGCACTAACAACCGCAACTGCCAGATTTGTCTGGTCCACTGTTTTTTTGCAGTCATGGCCTTCATGTGTTTAAGTGTGTGAACATTCCCATTATGACCTTTCAGTATGTTGTTGACTGACATTGCCTTCATTTCTCTAAGTGTGTTAGCATGCCCAGTAAGTCCGTCTGTATTGCATGTGTGGATCAAGTGTAGGTAGTTTGTAATGCAGTGCTTGACCTTTGTGTTGTACTCTAACAGGTAGCATGATGTGTCTGCAGGGTATCCATTGGTCAGTTGGCATTGACTGTTGCTACATTTCTGCATAGCGTGGGGGGACACCTGACTGTTTCTACATTTCTACACATGTTTGGGGGGGCACACCTGACTGTTACAATATTTGTATGTAGGATGGAGGGGGCACACCTGACTATTTCTACATTTCTACACAGGAGTGGGGTGGGCACACCTGACTGTTACTATAAGTCTGTGTAGGACGGGGGCCACACCTGACACTTGTACAAATTTGCTAGGACTGTACTGGTATATCGGGTACTCCATTTCAGTCTGTAGTCTTACCTATCGTGCTGGCTAGAGGCATACCAGTGTACTACAGATCTTAGCTTTTAATTACCTACATATTAGTTTCTGACTTCCTAGCCTTCACAACTGACATCTAACTGCCTGGCCTGCTGTAGTCTGTTTGTGTAGGCCTGGGGGGGGTTACCCATAGGCCTCATTCAGAGGCCATAGTACAGCATTTGTTTGTGTTTGTCTACACCTGTCCTGCTGGCTGTGACTGTTATTGGATATGTGTCCCCCCCGACTGGCATGTTTGAGTCACTTACCTTGTGGGTGTCCCAGTATTGAGGGTGGTGCTGCAGAGATGCATATGCCGGATGCACATAGTACACTCCCTATACATGGTTGAGCACAGGTAGTGTCATGTTTGGCATCCCTTTTACTGTATGTGCGAGTCAGAGAGAGGTGTCATTCCCTGGGTCCCTACCGTGTCAGTGCATTTGCTATGCATTGCCTCTTTGCCAAAGCCAGGGCATACTGAGCACGCCTCCTTCTGCCTACTGGGGCAGACTCAGGTTGTTCCTCCTCTGAGTCACTCTGTGCCTGTGCAGGCCTTGGCAATCGTGGGGTGGCTGTGTGGCCCTGCCCCATGCTGTTTTTGCTGCAGCTGGATCATATTGGATAGTATGGCACATACAAGGACAATTTGGGTACATGTAGTTGGTGAGTACTGCAAGGCTCCACCAGAAGTATCCAGGCACCAGAACCGTGACTTGAGCATCCCAAACACACGCTCTATTATGATTCTTGTTTGTGCGTGTGCCTCATTATGGGGTTCTTGTTTGGGTGTGTGTGTGCATTTCTGATGGGTGTCATCAGCCACAGCTACAGTGCGTATCCAGCATCCCCCTCTAGGTGATCATGTGGGATGTCCCCACTGGCAAATCTCTCGTACAGCTGCATCAGAAGCCAGATAGCTTCCAGGGTAGCCAGCACACACATTCATTATTATGCCCTGGACATCGCACACGACCGGGCAGTTGATGGAGGGGAAGCCCTTGCGGTTGATGTAGACCCTACCCCACTCACCGGGTGATGCTTTAATGCATATGTGCGTGCAGCCTATTGCACCAAGTACCTCAGGGTATTCTGCTATTTGGTGGAAGAGACGCATATTGCTGGCCAACGCCTCACGGGTGTTGGGGATATATACATGCTCACCGACATGTGCTGACATGGCATCCAGGAACTGATGGAGTACCCTGGATGCTGATGCCTGTAAAATCCCCATCATATCCCCAGTTGGCCTTTGGAAGGTACCTGTAGCTAGTATTCTTAGCCCCACACATACCTTGGTATCCACTGGGATGGGTTCCCCTCTGTTAGTTCTGTGTGTAAGGGGTGGCCGGCACAGCTCAACATTTTACTGTGGGAGGTCCCTGTCTACTCTATAGCGCTCCACTATCTCCAGCTCATGTAGCCCTTGGTAGGTTACCCTGGGTCTGTACACTCTTCTCTGTCTCCTCACTGTGGGTTGGTCGGCAGCATTCACATCCTCACCACCCTCAGCCTCTTGCACATGCTGGTTTATGATAGCAAAAGCAGCCCCTAACATTTTTTGTTTTGCTTTCATTTTGTAAAATTTCCCCATTTATATACACCGGTGGTGCAGAGTTTTGGGGAACAAAACAAGGGGGAAAGGTGTTTGCTTAGTTTATAGTGGTTTGCTGGTCTGGGCTGGTCTGCTGCCTGTTTAATTGGCTGATTCTGATATATTTCACCTGCCAGCTAAGCTAATTCTCATTGGTTACCTTCCTACTGCTGTTTTCCCTTCCCATTGCCTTCCTGTTTATGCCTGGGGGCACGCCGCGCAAATGCAGTGCTCAAATGTGCACAGAGCTGCTACTTCCTGGTTTACTTTTTTTTGCTTTAAAACCTGGTGTGTGGCGCGCATACCCACTTAGGCTTTGTAAAGAGTGTTAGGCAGGTTTAGACACACACCCCTAGCTTAGCTGTGCTAAGCTAGGAGCAATGCTGAGCCACAGGGCTCCAATCCGCTTACAGTATGCCTAACACATCCCCCCATGATGTCACCTATATCCTTGTCTTGCACCCAGCTATTCATACTCTTACACTCTTGGGACCTGCCTTACATCTTGGTGAAAACTGGGATTCACTATCCTTCCCCTCATTTGCATAGGATTGACTGCTAATGCATAGTTACATGTCTCACACTGGGCTTCCCCTCTTAGCAACCATTACTCACTGGCGAGGTTGTCTTCTGCCTGCCATTGACTTGCATGGCAGAATACTGATTTTAGTTAGAATGCATATTTTAGGTTTGTTTTATTATTTTCCCCCGATCCCGTTTGCGTGCCGTTGCCCTATGCTTAAACAGCTGAGATAGGCAAAAAAAAAAAAAGTTGATTTTTTTTTTTTTTTTTTTTGAATCAGTTTGCAATGCCAATGGCCTTATACTTGGCCATTGGCATGCTTCCTCAATGATATGCAGCCTTTATTTGGAGCTGTCATGGCTCCATTTCGGATTTTGCAGAAATGTACTCGGTTACTAACTGAGTACATTTCTGCAGATAGCACTTGTCTTGCACAGACTGTTGCAAGCTTCCTGGATTGCAAAATCACCTCATTTGCATGAATTTCTCCTGCAAATGAGTTGATTTGCATACAAGGGCTTAGTCCGTGCATGATTAGTGCAGGAGTTCTCATGCATGCCCCTGCAGGCTGTTCCTGGATCGCACAGCAGACATATTGCCTGTCAGAGCTCCTGCACTAATCATGCATGCCGTGCAGGGAATAGAGAATCCGGGGGTGTAACTGTCATATTTACAACAATTGTAATTCAAAATACAGCTGCAATATGTAGGCATACATATTTAGGACATTTCTTATTGTTACAAATGTACTTATTGCATAGCTTACTCAGTATACGTTCTGTGATCTGTTAGGGTCGTGAGGATGTCTGATGTCTCTGGCTCTTAAAGTGTAAGCTGCTGTTAACCAGGGGGGGGGGGGGGGGGTTGCTAAGCTCTTTGTTAGGGTGGCGAGAATGTTTGACCACTTGTCCCTGGCTGTAAGTGTAACGCATCTGGAGTGATTGAATTTGCAAAAAGATGTAGTAAGGTTGAACCAAGTAGTCTGTTCAGAACGGATGCACAGCATGACATTTATGTGTTGCTTGCTGTATTGCACGACTAGGTAAAATGCAGGTTTGATGCAAAACTATTTTGTTTGTAAGCAAATGCTACTAGCCAAACTCATTATCATTGAATATTGCCAGCTTGCATTCTCAGTGGTGTAATTGTATTGAAGCGGAAGAGGTGTGAGTGAGTTTTGGTGGGCATAGCTTAAACTGGCCAAATTAAGTAGCAATGTAACAAGGAAACCAATCCCACAGTGCTTTTAGTGACTGCTTCACGCTGTTGCCATTTTGTAATCTACCTTTATCTGGTGTGTATAGATTTCCAAAGAATATCCAGATTTTTGCCTCTTTTTTTGTCCGTTTTTTATCAAATTGTGGTTTTCTGACAAATTACTGGTAAATCATTAAAGACTGACGTTAGGAAATGCTAGACATTTGAGTTTCAGAATTCATATCCTTTAGAAAATTCATGCTAATGCAAAACCTGTTACTTTATCAGCTTTCTAAGTTTGTAAGAGCAATATTTAAACGTTGTTCTATTTTTTGGGGCCTTTGTCCCTCTTTTTTATGGCTTTGTCCATATTTCTTGCTCTAAGAGGTTGAGAGGTATGGCCAGTGTATGAATGTTGGAGAAAACCTTTGATGGAAAGAAATGCTAAGTTCCCCTTTCCTATTTGATACAACTGCGGCAGACTCATAATGATGCAGAAACTTCTAAAAGAGCAGTGGTTTACAAATACCTGTTGTGCAGTTGGATTTTGGTTTCATGAAGTCATCACCATTCCTGTCATTGCTAGTTTTAAATTAATCATTCTATGTTGTGATGTCAGTTTATAAATCGTGTGCAGTGCAACAGCTTTTTTTTCTGATGCAGTGATGAAGGCTAAGCATGTTAGACATTATTTAGTTAGCATTATAATGAAGTGCCACAGTCTGTCTTTGGAATAATCAAATAAGTAGGTCTGGAGTGGTAATGGCATGTGCTCACCACACGTGTATTTTTTATGCCCAACTGATTTAAGCCTATTAAATAGCCCATTGTTATAACATGTAGCATTTTCCATTGTGTTAGCTTCCATTATATTACTGTTGTATCAGTGTGTACCATTGATGTCATAATCTGTGTGACAATTATGTTGTACTCTGGTAGCAATTGTAGCTATTTTATAGTTGTCTATAGTGTGATATTCCTTGCTGTTAAGATAAGATGGCTTTCCATTTTTAGTTTTAATTTTGTGTTGTGTGATAACTGAGAATTGTAATTGTATTTTTGCTATTTCCTATACCCATGTGGCTTAACTGGGCACTCAGTTATATTATGCAAGAATAGCCATGTGGTGATCTTGGTTCTATTTTAAGAATAGGGGGGCTGGCTCCCTGGTTTTTAGATAGTAGTTGAATACACCACTTGCCTCCACATAAATACTTTTGGGGGGCAAAGAAACTGAAATTGAATTATGTATTAACGTTCTGTCTACTTAACAAGCACTGGAGGCACTAAGTCAGTTTTGAAATGTTGTAAATCTAATTGCATGGCGTAAACTGCTATAAATGTTACATTTCATTGTGTTGCATGATACAGTACTTGAGCCAATGTGGTAAAGAATTGCCCTTACAGTGGTACAAGTTGAAAGGTAATCTTATATCAAATTGTAACTGAGATCCATGATAAATAGGACTGAATCCTAAGTATAAAGAAATATATTTTAATCACACTGATCAGCTTAGATGGACTTTAGGGTGCTGCTCAGCTTAGATGGACTTTAGGGTGCTGCAAGGAAGTGTTCCACTTCTGCCACTTTGTTCCACTTCTACCACTTTGTTCCACATTGGCAGGTACGGCTGACAACTATGGAGGGTTTTGTCTCTTATTCTTAGGAAAGCAATTTCCATGGATTGGCTTTCTGCTGGAATACCATTGTTTTGTTTAATGAAGTGGCGTTCCAACCTAACCAGATATGCTGCTAAGTTTGGTAGAGGTGATGGACAGCTATCTGCATATGTAAAAGGTGAACATATATGTCCAAACTCTAAAACTGTTGTGCTCAACCATTAGTAAACATCTTTGAAGTCCCTTATTCTGTCTGACAGAACAGATTGCTGTCAAGCCTGTGCATTGTAACACTATGTTTATGCTATGTACTTGATCAGTCAGTACCCAGTGTTTGTTGTACTTGCTGTCAGTGATGTGCTGGTGTACTGCAGCTGGTGTGTAAGGCGTGCCCCCTTTGTTACACTATGACAAAGCATTCACTAATTTTCATGCATTTAAAAAAATTGAAAGACATGACTGGAGTGGCTTTTGTGGGAGTGACCTACCTGTGGGCGTGGCTCAAATAGGGGCATTCCTTGAGAATGGTGTGGGTGTGGCTTAAGGGGCACCAGAGCACTACTTCACCTAGGGTGCCATTTCAGCTAAGGCCGGCCCTGAGTTTTAGTACTGGATTTTCAGCAAACCCATTGTCATTGCATATAGATTATTATTGTTGGATAGAATTCTGTTCTGTAATGGGTGGATGATGAAGCTGTGAAATGTGAATAAGTAAAGGTTCTTTTACAGTGGTGTTATGAACTGTAATGGGTGGATGGTGAAGTTTTTGTTTTTTCCCCTCGAATTAAGAATAAATCAAGGTTATTTTGTAGCTGAGGGTAGTAAAATGCACTAGGAGGACCAAGAGGATCGTATAATATCAACTATATATATTTTACAACAGCTGTGCTCTGTGATTCAGGTGATCCAATACTACCAAGCAGTTTTATTATCTCTTAAAATCTAACAACAGAATAGCCTGGGTTCATCACATACTGCAGTCTGTTGATTTTCTAAAGGACCAGCATGCTCTGCAGTCATTAGAGCAGCTTGTCTTTTAAGTGTTTGTCTCTGATGGTACTATCCAAAATGTTGTCACTGACCATTACTAAGCTGACATTGCAGTTGCAACATGTGAATCAGCAGAACTAAGCTGTGAATTGAACTTACTATTAAAGACAAGAAGATTTTGGGCAGAGATTAGCAGATCATACAGTTGAGTGTTATTTGGATGATTATAGCACTTGCTAATTAAACTGTTTTGTTTCTTTTGAATGTACACAGGTGAACACAAAAATGGACTTGAGTCATATAGAAAAATAGGTTTGCATCTGCCTTCCCAGATGCATTCTTTGAGACTAGGATGCTACTGTGTAGTTATATATATATATATATATATATATATATATATATATATATATATATATATATATATAAAACAGTTACATTAAAAATTCTTTCCTTACTGAATTTCTAACTTTGTCCGCCAGCCCTTATTGACTGAATATGGAAGCTAAGGATGTCTATGGGTGATGACTTAGGCATTTTATGTAAGACATTTTGACTTTATTGCAGTGACTTGTTTATTTGCTTTTGATACGGTCTCCCATCCTCTACTTTTAACTCAGCTCTCATCTCTTAACCTCTCCACCTCGGCCTGGTTCTCAAGCTATCTTTCTGAACGTCAACAAGCTGTGCAATGGAAATCCTCAACCTCCCCCTTTCTACACACCCCCACGGGAGTCCCACAAGGTTCAGTTCTAGGACCACTACTCTTCAATATATTTATTAACAACTTTCACCACGCCATCCCTGACTCATCAATAATCCAATATGCAGATGACTCAACAATCATCTGCACTGCTTTCTCCCTCTCCGACCTACTTCTAAAAACTCAGTCAGCCTTCTCGAAAATGGAATCCTGGATGAAAAATAACCACCTTGCCCTTAATGCTAATAAAACTAATCTGATGATCTTTTCCCCCTCTAGAAACTCCTCAATCGACAAAAACTCTTTCTCAATACTCAGCATTGATAACCTCCCAATTGAAACAGTTTCTAACATCAAACCCCTTGGTGTCATAGGTTCATAGGTAGGTACTAAGCTATCTGCCCGAGGGCATTTATAAGCCTAGCCAGAGTGTGTCGGCTTTCGCCGCCACATTGATTAATTAACTGAGCCTCTGTCAAGCAGAGCCAATGAAGTGATCCCAGGGGTGTACTTTCTGTTACCCATCCACTCGTCAAGGTTTCTCTTGAAGAGTGTTAGTGAGGGGCTCTGCCTAATGTAGTTAGGAATTTTGTTCCAAAGCATGGGGAGTCTCTGTGACAGGAATCTATCCCTCCAGCATGTTCTATTTATTGTTGTGGTGAGGTTTAGCTCACTAGGCTCGCAGTGACTTGGATTTCTTTAGGTGGAGCATGTCCATCAATTCTGAGTTGGACATGGCTTTGTAAGTCAGGCAGAGATCACCTCTGAGAAAGCGATATGCCACTGAGTACAGCCGAAGTTTTTTCAGTCGGGCTGCATAGGACATATGTTTGAGGCCAGTAATCCTCTTGGTGAGGTGCTTTTGTGGTCTTTCCAGCTGTTGGTCTTTCAAGCTGTTGGAAGTGTCTTGTGAGGTACATCCCAAATGGGGCATTGCACTCTATGATGGGTCTGATGAGTGATGAGTAGAGGGGCACTATAACCTCTTTATTTCTAGATGTGAACCCCTTAGTAATTAGATGGGCCACATAGAAGGATTTCCTAACTACTTTGGCAATATGATTGTCAAAGGAGAGATTACTATCTACCTGGGTCCCCAGATCTCTTATTACCTCTTCAGTACTAAGGGGGCTGCAGCATATGTGGTAATTCGTGGGTGTTTTGTTTTTCCCAAACGGGATGACTATGCATTTTTTGGCATTTAGCTTGAGGCCATGACTTTGAAACCAGGTGTCTGTCATTCAAAATTTCAAGTCAAGAAGACATTTCATAGAAATGTCGATTAGCATGATAAAACATACACATGACCAGTACAGGCTTCACATGAGCTTCACCTTTCAAAAAAAATAAAGTAGCATTTGAGTAGTTTTGTTTGTATGCTGCTATTTACATATAACATTTAGTTGTTTCAAAAAAATAACTGTTTTTATGAAAGAAAACTTAAACTTAGGAAATATTTCAATAATCTCAGGACATCTGCCATTTTTTTTTTTTTTTTTTTGGACACAACACAACTGCCCAAAGAGGGACTGTCCCTCACAGTGGGACAGGTGGTAACCCTAGGTGTCCGTCTCAGTAAGGCCTTTTTGGAGGATGTCCGTGTCAGCTGGAGAGTCAGTTATGGCTCCCAGTTTGCAGTCATCGGTGAACTTGATTAGCCATAGTCCTCCTGTATTTGCCTGTACTTCTGAGAAATATATGACGAACACTAGGGGTCCCAGAACTGAGCCTTGCGGGATACCACTTGGACTGGTTTAGAGTCAGACCTGGAGCCCGTTGTTCTTACCGTGTGAGTTCTGTCTGTAAGCCAGTTGGCAACCCATCTTGTGACGTAGGGGTTTATGTTCAGGCTGGTGAGTTTTTCTATAATACCCGAGTGAGGAATGGTGTTGAACGCCTTGGCAAGATCAAGGTAGGCTGTGTGAACCACCTTTCCCTCATCTATGGCCTTGGTAACTGTCTCAAAGAAGTCAACCAGGTTTAGTAGGCATGATCTGCCCTTAACAAAGCCGAACTGGGTCGGGTCAAGTGTTTGGAGGTTCCCAATGTCTTTGTTAATGAGTTCCATGATGATGTTCTCCATAGCCTTGCAGACCAGGCTAGTCAGGCTTATGGGGCGATAGTTACCATGGTCAGTTGTGGCTCTTCCTTTGTGGAGCGGAATAACCACTGCTGTGTGCCATTCTATGGGCACATAGCCTGTGGAGAGGCTGAGTTTGAACAGTGTGCTTAGGTGGGGGGTTAGTTCGTTCTGTAGTTTGTGCAAGACGCAGCCTGGGACACCATCTGGCCCCATTGATGCTGTGATTTTTGGCTTTTGAAAGGGCTGTTTTCACCTGTGCTTCTGTGATTTCCGGGGCACTACACTTTTCCGGTATTGTTGTGGGCCCTTTTGAAGGTGAGAGGGAGGTGAAGTTTGCACTGAATCTATCTGCCAGTATGTTGGCAATATCAGTAGGTTCAGTATATTTTGTGCTATTTTGCATTATCTCAGAGCATATCTGCGAGTTGCCACTTAGATTTTTGACATAGCTAAAGAAGGCTTTGTGGTTATCTTTCGAGTCCTTGGCTATTTTTCTTTCGAAGTTGGCCTTGGATGATTTTATGAGGGACCTTAGTTTCTTACTGATACTGATCAGGGATGTCTTTCCTACTTGGGATTTGCTTTTTTTCTGCACTTGTTTCCTCCTTTTGTTGTATAACCTGTTTATGGCAGGGGTCCACCAGACTGGTTTCCTTCTCTTTGGGGAGTGAGTCTTGGTTTTGCTAGGGATGGCACAATCCATGCACCCTTGTAGGTGCTCATAGAGTGTAATTGTAAAGGATTCTGCATCTTGGGCAGTGTTATCCTTTAGCATGGGGGCTGTGAAACTTACCACCTCTGACTTAGTAAGGTGAAGTTTGCTTTAGAAAAGTTTTTCACTGTGGTTTCCTTGGTTGGGGGTGGTGGTGGGGTGTGGACATCCAGGGTGATTAGTTTATGGTCTGATCTAACCAGTGACAGGTTGACCTCCGGTACGGAGCACCTGTCACCCATGTTAGAGATGACCAGGTCCAATATGTTGTGGCCTATGATAGGGGAGTTTACCAGCTGATCCAGGGCATTTGAGTTGATAAATTCCAGGAAGCGCTGAGCCTGGGAGTTTGTACTCAAGTAGTTTTCCCAGTTAATGGTAGGGTAATTGAAATCTCCCAAGATCAGGGTGTTCGGTAGGACCTTCATGTTTTCCAGTGTCTCCAGAAAGGTGGAGTGGTGGTCCTGGGTCATGGAGGGTGATCTGTAGCAGGCCACAATTTGCATTGCAGATTTTCCCGATATTAGTTGCTCATGGATGATCTCAGAGGTATCATGCTGCACCACTAACCTGGAGGTGTGGGTATCCTTGATGAATATGGATACACCCCCGCCTTTTGTGTTTCGGTCCGTGTTCTGTGACCAAAATGTGTGGTATGAGTTGTAGCCCAGTAGTGCTGGAGTGCTCTCTGGAGCCTTGAACCTGGTTTCAGTTACTGCACAGATGTCTACGTTCTCCATACTTAGGAGTGCTTCGAGTGCATGCATTTTGAGATTTAAACTCCTGGCGTTGAGTAGCATAACCCTCAGTTTTTTACTTGTGCTGTTTACGGAGGTGGGTTTGAATTTTGAGCCTTGCCTAAAAAAGGCACTATGGGGGCAGCAAGAGCCTTGGCCAGTATTTGAAAGCCAAGGGGGTGACAGGTGCAAGCCGTCTCTTGCGAAGCAACGTGGCTTGTCGAGCATGTCATCCCAGGCTGACAGACACTGGATCCCCTTTGAATGACACCAGAAGCTTAGCCAATTGTTGAAATTGATCATTTTTTCTTTATACTGAGGTATCATTCTTGGTGAGGGCAGGATGCTACTCAGGGTCAGGGACATACCTGCCTGGGCTACATGATCAGAGAGCTTTTCCATGTCTCTTTTCATGTAGTCCAGGGAGGTGCGGCTCAGGTCGTTCACACCAACATGAACAATGACAGAGTCATATTTGCACTTGTTCTGGAGTTACCTAAGTGTTTGTGTTATCTCTGACAGGCAGCTAACAGTAACCTTCTCCTTGTCCAGCCTAGTGAGTGGGGTGTCACGAGCATCTAAAATTTGACACCCGTATTCAATCCACCATAAAAAAACACCAAAAACTCGGACTTCTATATGGGCACAAGTGCTACCTTTCCCCCTCCACCAGAAAAACCCTAACTTCCTCCTACCTTCTCCCCTCGCTTATGTATGGTGCTCCCCCACCCCTGCTAAACAATCTCCAACTCAGTCTAGTCGATTCTTGCTATAATAATATAAGCAAATTTGCTACCAGCTCAAAAAACTCCTCTCACCACTGCCACTCTCTCCATACTCTACAGTGGCTCGAACTTCCCAATTACCTAACCTTGCTTAAACTCACTAATGCCCACAAGCTCATCCACAAACCTACCAGCTACCCCTCTCTCTTTACTATTGTAAGCCCCTACATCCCTAACTGCTCACTCAGATCAGAAAACCAAAACCTCCTACAAATTTACAACCCCCCGCAACCCCCTGGCCACCTCCTACTTTCCTGCTCTATTTCTAAACTGTGGAACTCTCTCCCTCCCACTCTTCACAATACCCCTGGCCTCACCAAATTTAAATCTCTGCTGTTCTCCTATCTTACTACTAAATGGATATGCCCATCCCACTCCCCAACTTAAATTCCCCATCTAGCCATTAACCTCTCCACGCTCTGCTACTACTACTACTACAATCACCCCATTATACCCTAATGGGACAATCACCTACTGCACCCACTCCTCTCTCTTACTCAAACTCTTGTCTTAACTTGCAAAAAAAAATGTTTCACGTGTATTCTTCTTTGTCTTTATCAAAATATGTTTATCACATTCGTTTTATTGTATTATATGCTGTATTTCTCTGTGAATTTATTGTATTATATGCTGTATTTCTCTGTGAATTTATTTTGTTACCACATCTATTTTATTGTATTGCATTCTGTACTTTCCCTGACAAAACTGATTGTATGTATTGTTTCTCTGTAGCTGTTCATTGGAGCTTTTCTCCCCGGGCCTCCACTGAAAACGGTCTCTTCGTGGCCCAGTGGGCTTCCCCGGTTATCAAACTGAAATAAATATAAAAAACATTCTGTCGTGGAGCATCACAATTTCCAGTTTTATGAAGTACACATTTCAGGAGAAATTAATGCTTATAGTAAGGAAGGTCTTTTCATAACACTTAGAGTACAAACTGGTTTTGTCACATTTATAAGTTCATGTGTGCATTTCAACAATGTATATTTCAGAACTTTGCAGTTACAGTCCTCACACTTTGCCTTGAGAGCAGGGTGTGCATCTGTCTTCTTTACTTTGTTTTTGAAGATGATCCACTTTTTCTCTTTAATCCCATATTTATATAGTGATGAGTTTGTTTCAGGCAAGAAATTATGTATATATCTGATTATTAAAGTGGACGTGTCTTTATAGTAATGCAGGTGATGGTAGAGACATTAGAAATCATACATAGTGATTGCCAGACATGTGATTTTCATTATATAATGGTGATTTGACTAATCTAAACATTTCTTTTCTTGAGTATGCATCTTCTTTTAAAGAAATAAAAGTGATGCAAAAAAGTTATTCTGTAAGTTAACAGGAACCTGAATGCATTTTTTTCAGTGGAATGAAATGAACAGCATAAGGGACCAAGAAAAACGAGAAGAAATGTGCAAGGTACTTTTCTCTGATGAAGACAAGGAATACAAGCTGTATGAGGCAGTGAAGTTCCTTATGCTTTACTTGGTAATAGAGTTCTATGAAGAAATGAAAAATGGTGGGAACTTTCCTGGATTTGTTACTTTCTTATTTGCACGAGACACTTCAAGTGATCCCTTAAGTTTTATGATGAACCACCTTAACCATATAGGTGATACTGGTGGACTGGAGCAGGTAATTTTTATTTTTTTGCATTTAATTGTCTAAAGAGTGGTAGTAGTCAAATTCTTCCAGAATGCTGTCATGTTTCATTTTTCATAGTAATACTCATTTGAACCCTACTGAGTTTTCATTTATATATAACCAGAAGCAGTTGTCCTGTTTTACTATTTTGTAGGAAGAGAATATTAAAATATCTTTAAACCACAGTACAGATTGACCACTCAGAAGTACACAGAGGAACAACTAAAAATAGAATATCTGAATTCCCTAAAGCATAACCCCAGTTGTCCCTGAAGTAATATCTTTACAGCACAGTAAAACACGAACCAGTTCCACCAATAACTAAAAAAATGCAGAAAGATGCAGGCAACCACAGGAGATCAACAGTACCACTACACAGTGCCTTTATTTAGCACTTTCATCTTGGTAACAGACTTCATCAGAATGAATACCAGATCAACCACAGCTATTAAAATACTCACTCCTACCCTCTCATTGGTTAACACACACAATATTCCCCTCCCCTATATTAAAATATGTCTCAAAATTCTTTTAAGAACATAGTCACATATAAACAACTGAAAGAATACAAATAATATCCCCAAATGTAGCCAACCAAAAAATACAGATAATTACCCCACATGAAAAAAAACATGAACAATTAAAAAACATGTTCTTGCTATTTTTCCTATTGTAAAGGTCGTACATAAAATAAGCAGATTTAAGTTTCAATAATGGGCATAATGACATCCTGTCATTCAGCCCAGGTGGTTCACAAGCATTGGTTTTGATCTTCCACCTCAGATTTTTGTACTCTAAAAAGTCCTCAGAGGGGCCTTCCCGGGGTCCCAAGTCCACATGATCGATAGTACAAAATGTAAAGGTGTGGGTGGGATGCATGTGGATATGCTTAAAAAGGGTATTATTTTAATTTCTGTGACTGATGTAGATATGTTGGCATACCCTTTGTCTCAAAGCCCTTTTTGTTTTTCCCACATAAAATCCATCACATGATTGACATAATACAACGTACACCACCCCTTTAGAATAACAATAATATTTTTTTTATCTTTACAGCACACGAGAGAGTGTGGCTGTGCTTTCTTGCATGCTTCAGAGTAGGACCTTTCCCCCTCCACACACACACATACATCTGCAAATGTAAGGTTTTCTGCCTGTCATTATTTAGAGGTAGGTGTGCCAGTCCCAGAGTAATTGAAGCATGCCTCCTGTAACCACACCCAACATGTCTCTTAGCCTTGGTAGTTTTGTGGCATAGTCATCACTCGTAGATGCCTGCATTACATTCATACTAAATATTGCCCTTGTCCTTATACTAGATTGTGTATGTCTGATGAAAAAAGGGAGATATTTTTATCCAGTATAAGCAGCTGATAAATGTTACACAGCTAAAAGGCTAAAATGTTAGTCATTGTTTTCTGATGGTTTTAACTGCATTTGCATTACCCGATGATTTTGTAAACATCTTTATTAGATGTCACATTTTTGAAAAGTGACATAGGTACATGTATAGTAACAGAAAACAATCCATAATATTTTCTTTCGTATTTTCTTGCAGTATACAGTTTTCATTTACCCTAATATTAGAAAACATTTTCACTTCCTGCCTTTCCTTTAATTTCACCATTCCTAAGTTTGTGTATGTGTGTGTGTGTGTGTGTGTGTGTGTGTGTGTGTGTGTGTGTGTGTGTGTGTGTGTGTGTGTGTATATATATATAGATATATATATATATATATATATATATATATATATTTTTTTTTTTTTTTTTTCCATATAAGACTGGCAGTGCTTGCATGCATGGAGTAAGTTTATCTGCGCAGATTACTGTTACACATCAGTATGTATTGTTTGACTTTGGCCTTGGTCATGGCTGAAAAAGGTCTGCAGACCAATTTACTTAACTAGTTATCACATAAATATTTGTTTAGTTCAAGTGTTATCAAGCAAAGCTTTTACAGTGTATACTAATTGTTTCTTGAATTTTAATAACCCTTACATTTTATGACTTTCTTAATTTTTCAGTCTACAGTGAAATGCAGACTATTATTATTTTTTTATGCACTAAAGTACCTTATCTCATTCACGCCATAGTGGCTTTTTTGTATGCTTCCAGTTCACAGCCATAGTTCCTTATGGCATCCAGAACATTTTTGCATCCAACTTCATTTAATAAGTGACTTAACAGGTAATAAACGAGGCAATATTAGAAAGTGCAAACATCAAGACTGTTAATGTAGGATGTTCCACAGTAGAGAAATGAATCACTGTTTATCGCTTATTATTCATATTTCCATTTTTATGTTCAGATTTTCGTTACTGAGAGCCCTACATGTTATTGAGGGATATGGTGTGATATGCCATGGTGGGATACATGTAAACTCATTGTCAATGTCCATGTATATCACACTTTACTTGATATATTACTAGTTTGGTTAGTTTGTCTGTTAGTAATTATGGAAACAAATAATATTTCCATATGTACTTAATACTTCAAAAACAAGTGACTTGCAAACTGTTGCATGACTTCAGGTGAAACCTTGGATGTTGTTGAATAAAACATTCTTTCCACTTTGTACTGTAAGTTTTAAATCTTGAGAAATATTCAGTGTTGTTCATACTAATTATACAATTAATCATATGCTTTCATGTTTCTGTAAATATCTCAATCAGCATGCATTCAGAGAAGTTTCTTGTCATGTGAAAACTTATCTGATTAACAAAAATGTTCTAACAGTATATGTCTAGGTTATACAGTTTTCAAGATATGAGAAATTGTGAAAGTTTAGCACAAATATTATTTTGTGTTTGTATTCATTGCAGTATGTTATAGCATTTATGTAAAGACTACAAATGCACTATTATCTCTGGAAAGAATATTTCTTGTATTGATATTTGTACAGTTTTAACAGCTTTCATTGTTCAGAAAATATTTACTTTTATTTATCATATCACTTTTTTAAGTTTATTTTTCAGACAATGCTCTAGAATGCAAGATATGTGTAGGTTGCTGGAGGTGTAACATTCCATACCACTTAGGTGTTAATGAGTTGTCTGTCATTCCAAAGAGTTGGTAGATGTTCTTAAAACACCTACTTTCACTGAATGCCAAAAGTTTTACATTAACTGTTTTTGATGTTACTGCTAACTGTACCAATGGACGTTATATGAGATTCTAGCATTGGTTCTTTTAACACCCAAAATATAGCATTTCATTATGTGATATATGTTTTTAAGAACAGCTTGGGGTCTGCATGATATGCCAGTCTTCCTGAGTGGGACAAATGCTGTTTCAGTTTCTTTTTTAGTCTTAGCGTAGTGCTGTTGACAGATACAGCTGAAGTAATAGGGAAGATCATATTTGATTGTTTTTCAAGGCAGCAAACTTTGATCTCATTCTTCTGCAGCTACACTGGGGCATCATTTCCTTTATAACCTTATATTAGTCAATGAAGAGATATTTAAACAATGCAAGAATAGCCCATCCTCCTCTCATGAAACCACTTTATCAGTGATACGAGTACCAGGGCAGTGAACGTGCTATGGAAATAATGGAGGGAGGAGACATTAGAGGCCAAAGATATGGAGGAGTGTGGCCCATAAGCCAACAACTAAAGAAAACATATGCACCTGAAATTTGTTAAATTATAATTAAAAAAGAGGGGTAGTGCCATTAATCTGACTACAGAGCTCCCTGAATTTATACTAAATAAAACCACAGCTGAGATGTAATCACAGATACATAGCATAGAGCAAATAATGTTTATAAAATCAGCATGCTAGTGTGAAAATCTGGTAAGAATGTTTAGGAAATAGACCTGCAAGGAAGGAGGGCTAATGTCCTATAAACAGAACTAATGAGTAACAGTAGAAGGGAAGAACTACTTTAGTTCACCTTGTCAAAAATAAAAGGCAGACACTCAAACATTGACTTATTTACAAATCCACTAAACCAGAGGTTTCAAACTGCTGGCCCACAAGCCATATGTAGCCCTTTGACACTTTACCTTCATCCTGCAAACATCTGCCCCAATCCATATCACTTCACAGCCTTAAAAAAGTCTGGTCACTTTGCAATCTGAGCTACATTGATAAATGCTTGACTGTGTGGCTCGAATTACCTTTAAACTGTGTGCTGGTGAGGAAAGAGACTTCCTGAAGCTCAGGTAGAACAATAGCAGAAGCACTTGGATTCCAACAGCATCTGCCGTTGGTCTGTTTTGAGCAAGAGAAGTAGCAGTATGAGACCCACCTGCCCAGCAGAGGCTTTTCATACTGCTACTTGTTTCACATGCCAAGTGATATGCACCTCTGTGTATGGGGAATGAATGTCTTAATAAATGATTCACGTGCGAGTGTGAGTTTGTGTGTGTTTCTGACTTTCTTTTTTTTTTTTGTCACCATTTGACCAACCCTTGGCTCAGTGGGCTCATCCCTCATCTGGCCCTTGAGCCGTTTGAAATTGAGACCGCTGGGAAAGAAAGTAAAGTGACAAAAAAGTGTAGAAGGAATTCTTACAATGGGTAGTGAAGGATATATTTTTGTTAATGGGTACCTGAAAAGCTTGATTTTAACTGGAATGCGTTTACTTCAGGAACATCTTCAAACAAAGCTATACGGCTTACACAGGGCATGCATGAAATAATGGGTATTGCAACCCACTCAGGAGAACATAGTCTTGGACTTGGTACTCACAATAAGGTGAAAGTTAGAATTACAGATTTACAAATGTGTGGTCATTTGTGGCTACCGTTAAAAGCAAGCCAACCAAGCTTGTTAGTAGAATTGCTTGTCTCATTAAAGTACTGTCACAGAATCTTGCAAGGAGAAGTAGATGAATAACAGGCAAAGGTCAAAATTGCCATTACTGAGACAACATGCCATATTATGAAACAAACCAACAAAATAAAAACAAGGGAAAATACATGGTTCATAAGGGAAATGTTAGGAAGTAATACTGAAGAATCACACTTACTGGCTGGTAAAAATCACATGGTCTGCTTAATCTGCCAGTTATTATGATCCATCATCGCACTAGAAGTGTTTTATGCCTTTTCCGTATTGTTTGTGAATTCCATCTTTGTTTTGAGCCTTCAGTATCCTTACAAAGGTTATTCCATGCATCCAGATACCTTTGTAAGTAAGGAACATGTATGCTGTATTTACACACCCAGACATTTCATTTTTCTGCATGTCTTAAAACACCCAGAAAGACAGACATTTGAAAAACTAACCCCTTCAATTTGTAAGGCAGATTCTAAGCCTTATAGAAGATGGTTTAAAAATTAATTGTTTTGCCATTAAAATTAAGATAAAACAGAAAAAGGTTGTCAGGGGAAAACACCACACACCAGAGAGACCACATCAGTACATGTTTGAATGTAGCTAGTTCCAGTCTGATAATGTCAGCCGATCGGAAAGAAAAATAACCTATAATGTCAAGCCCCATCCACAAACTGACTCACGAATAGAGACACAGAAACAAAGATAAATCAGTAGATCTGAAGAAATCCAACAGGATATACTGACACTGTGCTTGATTTCAGCCTGGAGAGTATTTCCCCTCTGCACAAAATGTTGGGGCAGGTGACGCATGAAAGTAAATCACAGTTTCAAGCTGTCTTCTGATTGATTATTGTTATGGTTTGTTGGGATAACAGGGTTTGTCAAAGTTCTGTTGTCTGCTACTCTTATGGTTGTATATACTGAAATAAATATTTGCCCTTTATTCATTAAGTGCATATTTTTTATGTGATTCTTATAAAAGTAGGTAGTGTATCCTCTGAAAAGTGACAGTCCACTAGGACAGCATGTGTATGTTTTGCATCAAAGTACCTTTTTGTAATTCCAGTTTTTATTTTATTGTGACTGTCTACAGTGATATGACACATGGCTTCTTAATATGCTGTTAGTAAAGCCAGAATTTCAGAGGCCTTGTCTTGTCACAGTCTGGTACAATCTTTTGTTTCCACCTGAAGGCTATATGACCTTTGCGGAAATGGTGGAGTAAAGCTAATGCCTAGAATATATGTATAGTGAGTTGCAGTATCTCATAAGTGAAAACACTAAATATTTTCCAGAAAAAAATTAAGTTGTAACATGTTGTAGCTACAATGTCATGCTTTCTTCCAACTGCAGCTGTGGAGACAAATTCATAAACATGCTGCACTGGAAGCTCTTGGGTTATAATTGCAGTCCTATGTGTGTTTATAATCAAATACTGTGCTATTGCCTGAAAGGTTTGTAATAATTTAAAAGGCAGACAGAGCTAAAGGCTTTGGTTTGAGCTGATGTACTTTCACCTGAGATAAGAAAATAAAATTATACTGTATTGCAGGTTAAAGTAATATTTTCTGTCATTATTGTGTTATATTCAAGTTCACATTATATATGCTTTAACAGGAATGTGCATACTTCATATGCTGCTGTCTCCTTCCCTTATGTTAGTATATACCAAAATAATTAAATATTTGCCCTTTTTTATATTAAATGCCCCTGTTGCCTTCACTCCTGCAGCTCTGGATAAAAGTGCTCATCTGTACCCAGAAGGCCACAGCCTATGAAGAGATCAATCTGATTACAGTATTTTTTGGATCTAAGAAGGTTCTTTATTTAGGCAACTACAAAAGCATAGGAAAGGGAGGCCTATCCCCTCAACAAAAAAGACCTAACAAGACCAAAAGCCACGGTGATAAAATAGTCTTTATAAGTTCTCAAAAACACAGAACCAGCCAAGACAATCTTTTCTAAGACTTCTGAAAAATACCAGTAGCTGCAGGGCACTGAGAGTCCTTATATGGACTTAAAAAATACCAAAATAGCCTTAATAAAGACTTCATGAAAAGCTGCAGGATTAAAAATAAATCCTTGCTAGGACTCTGAACTAGAAAACAACTAAAGAGAAGATAAAAATACAAACAAAAGTCTTTCTAAAGACTAGAACAACAGCAAAGACCAAGAACAGGAGTCTTTCTAAAGACTATGGTAAAAGACATGAAATATAAAACAAACCCATCTGGGGTATAGCTGAGAACCACATTGACCCAGACCCCTTAATTTAGCAACATGCTTTGGAAAGAGTAATAATCAAGTAGTTCAGCCACAATAACCATATTTATGAGCACGTACTGTGTTTTAACTTGATTAATTCTATAGCCCAAAAGCTGTTCAAATTTCTCAAGACATTAGGGGGGGGTTTGTCAAGCTGATGAATATTTTGTCAGCATAGAGGACAATTGATCGAAAATAGCAACAAAAACCAAACAAAACACTGTCTTTCTGCTTACTCTCTCCCAAACCAAAACCACCAAAAACCAGAAAAACAAGAAAAACAAATATGAAAACATATCCATAACAAAATATAAACGAAAAACAGGATTGGCCTCCATACCTAGACCACCTCAGAATCAGAATCAATCAATAAAAAGCAGTCAATGGCTTTCTTATCAATAACAATAATTATGATTAATTAATTAATTGAATTGAATGATAATTAATTACTTAACCACCATCCATTCCTTTAAAGTGCTATAAATAACTGTTGGTGTTGACATTTGGTATCATCATATTCATATATAATAGAATAATAAAAACATAAATAATATACATATATATATATAAAAAATATATATATATATATATATATACAACTAAATACATGAATAAAAAAAATATATATATATATATATATATATATATATATATATATATATATATATATATATATATATATATATGAACATATCTGATGAATGAAAAATGTATAAGGATGTATAAAAAATATGTATAAATATATAAAGTCTAAATATAAAAAATATATAAATATATACATGTAAAATACATTGGTATACATATAAAATATATATACCCCTAACAACTGTATAAAAAAAGCCTGCTAGTAGTAGTAGTGCAGTAGAGTATATGTATGTGTGTATGGTTTCCTAGGGTCCTGGGATAACAATTTAATGCTGGTAATATAGAAATATTGTCATTAAGACCCTTTCCACTACATGCATCTAGTTTTAATTGCATAGAGGACAATGTTAATTCCCTCCCATACCAGTTTATCCCTTCTGTTTTTGGATTGCCTGATGCATTGCATCTGTGGCTCCAGGTGCTATGCATATAAGACAAGGGATAGTGTGCAAACCCTCCCTGGCTCCCCACAACATAGTGAAAGTTTGAAAAACCTCAGCTTGTATGTTAATCTTAACTGCTGCACCCTTGTGTACCAAGGATATAAATTTAGCTGGGAATCCCATAACATCCAAAACTTCAAATAAATATTCCCACTAAGCCCTATTGAACACTTTTTCAGCATCCACACTGAGAAATACTGAAAGGTAGTCTTTTTTCTCAACATGCTGTATTGGGATCAGAGTTCTGATGAAATCTTTAAAAGTTTAATGCCCCACAACAAGCCCATATTGGTCCTCATGTATTAAGTAAGGCATTATCCCTGCCAGTCTCTTCTGAAGTATCATTGCAAATGTTTTATAGTCATGATTTAGCACTGTAATTGGTCAGTACCATGACAGAAATAACAGGTCCCCACACTTGTTATGAATAAGTGTAAGTAGTTCTCGTATCCATGTCTTTGTGATCTTTCTGGATTCCACTATCAGGCTGAACAAGTTGAACCAGTGTTCAATACATTCTCACCTGCCAATTTCCAAACTTCCAGTGATATCCCTTCCCCTCCTGATGATTTCCCTGGAATTGTTTTTCAATCATTGTCTTAATTTTTTTCTTTGTAATAGTGGCCATCAATCAGTTGACTTGCTCATTGGTTAATTTTTGAAGATTTAACTGATATAAAAAACATCCCATGCCCCCTCCCCTCAGAGTGTACCCTTTATGAAGCATGTAAAAACAAGTAAAATTACTTAAAAACCTGTAACATTTCCTGTGTGTCTCTATTTGACCCTTCCATTATTTAACATACTTCCCTTGGGTCTCCAATGGCCCTTCCAATATCTAAATTAATTTGGAATATTCTTCTGTACATTTCCTGTTGTCATAGCTTCATTGCTAATAGTTTCAGATGTTAAGAATTATTGTCAGTATACAACAGCTTACATTCAAGCTTCTGAAATTGTTTTTTTTTTTTTAGTAAAACATTCTGTTTGTCATTCCATTTTCTGTGTTACTTCCTCCATGTTTCTGTCTGTTGATTTATAACAGACTTAACTTTTAGGCTGCCAAGCAGTATTGCTGTTGGTTCCTTGTAGATATCTCTGCGGTATAACGTTTAATTTGTATTCTGATTAAATAGCTTGATCCTATGTATCAACTTCCTGTTGAGGTATTTCTGCCTAACTTTGTTGCATTGTTGATCAGTGAATATTATATTTTTGTTCATCTTATTTGTAAAGAACCACCTCCAGTATTTCCCTCATTTTGTTTTCAAGACTAGACTGCCTAATTCCTAAGATCATTGCTGCATAATCTGATACAACATGTTTGTTAAATATTCATGTATTTTTGATATAAATATCTTGTCTATCTGCATCCATACCTTTTATCGGGGGGGGGGGGTAATATATAAATTTAGTTCATATGTTACCTGTGGGTGAGTAGTGACTCTAGTTGATTGTCACCGTTGAAGTAACATTCTGATCCCTTGTGCAAAGGTAGGAAAAAGGGGTTGTGGATGGAGTAATGGATTAACCGTGGGAAAATGGACAAAGAATCCATCAATTCAACTGCTCTACAAAATTGCCTAAATATTTTCCTCTTGCCAATAATTTCTTCTTTACTGAAATGTTATGTTCTGTCAGTTTAGTCCTTCTAGGCATTTCAGAAAACACTATTTTTTAACAGAAAGTCTCTTATTTCCTTCTTTTGCACTTAAGGTAACGATTATCTGATCCTTCATATATAAACTTTAGATTGCTTGCTCATTGCCGAATTGTCTACTTCTTTCCTTGGCTTCAGTACGTTAACATGATACATTTGATATTTCTCTTTTTTTTTGGTGTCTAACCTTGTAGTTCACAGCATTTATTCTTTCAGTTACCTCAAATGCCTTTACCTATTAGCCAGAAATTTGTTTTCCATTGAGGGTGCTAATACTAACACCATTCACCTTGGTTAAATTCTTTAAGTCCATCTTTTTTAACATAAGCTCACTGGTGCATCTTCTGGATTTACTCTGCATGTACCCCTTTACCATGGACAGAGTGAGCATTAATCTGTCCTAAAAATTAATGTAATGTTTTATCACACCTTTAAATGATGTCTTCTCTTGTTCTGAAGTTTCTCTAGCAATATCATCTGAAATTGCGACAATGGGGTAAATCCAGCTGAAGCTTGTAGCAGCCCTCTGATTGCAAACAAGTAGCAAATGAACACAGTAATCAAGACTGTTAACTCACATTCATGTGACATAACAGAAGTAAATAGGATTATTACTGTGCAGCTAAATTAATAACCAATAAAAGTCTTAAAAAAATACAGGGCAATAAGGCAAGGCACAGGAAGGGAAGAAATCAAATACCATCATGGAAGTATCAAATAAAGAAAACTGTAAAGCAATTAAGACAAGAAGTGTCACTGTTAGAAAAGTATAGAAGAGGAAACAGATCAACAAAAATACATAGAAAGACAGATGTGATAAAAGTAACACGCAGTATTATAGACCAGGATCTATTATGCACAATTACAAATAATAAACTAAAGATAGCAGCATAGACAGAAAAAGTTAAAATACATGCAGATAAATATAAAGAAAAAGTACAAAATAAGCAATTCATTCATTACCCAAAAAAGTTTTATAGAGAACTGGGAAACAAAACAAAAAGAATAGAAACACTACCAAAAAAAGAAGAAATAGACACATTTTGGAAAATATCTATGAAGACCCTCTGGAATGTAATACACATGCTGAATGGATAGAAGTTAAAAAAAAAAAAAAAAACAGTAAGAAGTTTAAATGTACAGGATATAAAATGGGATGAAGTAATGGCCAGAGAAATTGCAACAAAAGTAAGAAAAGCTCCTAACTGGAAAACCCCATATCCAAATGCAGTAACTAACTTCTGGCTAAAAGTATTAACATCTTTACATGAATATTTAACCCTGAGTAAGAAGTACTTATATGTGCATCCTGAACAGATACCAACCTCGTTCACAAGAGGAAAAATGACAAGAATAAACCTACAGGCTATCCTAAAAAAACTATAGACAAATAACTTGCCTTCCGATGATGTGTAAACTACACATTGGAATTGATGCCAACAGAGTTTATATTCATTAAGAAGAAAACTCAAGCATGGCACTAGAACAAAAGATAAAGGAAAGGCATATGGTACAAAGGATCATTTGTTAAGTCATATTGATGAATTGTAAAATGGGGAAGAATCTAAGTGTGGCATGGATAGATTACAAAAAAGCATATGACAGCATCCCACATTCGTGGATAAAGGAGTGCTTACAGACATAGAAGGGACAACCTACAGTAATCAATTACATTACAGTGACCATGACACAGTAGCAAACAACTGCAGCTAAGCCATGATAAAGGACAAAATATTATCCCAGGGATAAAAATTCAAGGGGGGGAGATATTTCAGGGTGACTTGGTCAGCCTTTTTCTTTTGTCTTGCCCTTAACCCATTAAGATGTGTACTTAACAGATTAGGTCATGGTTACAGTTTGGCTCCCAGAAAACAACACAAATTAAAGACTTCTCATATTCTTTTTGTGGATGATTTAAAACTGTAGAGTTCATCAGACGAACTAAAAGCACAACTAGAAATGGTCAGAACTTGCTCAGATGATCTAAGAATGTCATTTGGTCTTGATAAATGTTTAAAAGTAACATTTAAAGCAGGAAAGCTACAGCAACAAGAAAATAAGGGTCTATAGTAGAACACCGAACTTTCAGAATTTCGAGTGTTCTAATATTGGCCCGTTTTCAGCGAACGCTGAAAATATCGAAGAAACAGAAAAACACATTTTTTCCTAGGGAAAGAATTTGGTTGTCCGTTTCTGTTGCTTCGGTATTTTCAGCGCTGTGGTGGAAAGTTACAGGTTGGGTTCAGGTAAGTGTGCGATTGTGTGGATGTGAGGGTTAGGGCGGGTTAGGTGAGCTATGGTTAGGGCACGAGTCAGGTAAGTGTGCGATTGTGTGGACGTGAGGGTTAGGGCTGGGTAGGTGAGTTAGGGTTAGAGTGGGGGTGAAGTGACTGTGCGATAGTGAAGGACCTTAGGGTTTGGGTTAGGGTAAGTGGATATAGTGGTATATGTATAGTTTAGTGTAGGGTTAGATTTAAGAGTTTAGGTGTATGTGTGTGGATTGCTGTTTGTTTGGTGTGCTTGTGTTGTGTGTATGTGTTTTGGAACAGCAATTTTTTTCCCTAGGAAAAAATTCGCTGTTCTGTATGTTTGATGTTTTGAATTTTCAATTAATAGGTTTCAATATTAGAACACTCGAAATTTTAAAAGTTCGCTGTTCTAATATAGACCCAAAAATAATAGTGTGGGACAGGACTACAATATAAAGGAACTTGAGCAGGAGGGACTGTATAAATATTTGGGAATTGATGAAGGATCAGTTATAAAATATGAACAAATCTGAAGAAAACTCAGTAAGGAACATTTTAGAAAACTGCAATTAATACTGAAAACAGCCCAGACATCTAGGAACAAAGTTCAAGCTATAAACCAGTTTGCTCTTCCTGTTTTAACTTACAGTTTTGAGGTGATTGGCTGGCCCCAAAAGGTATTGAATCAATTTGACAGGAAAACAAGAAAAAATGTTCATGCTTATCAAATGATTTATAAAAAATGAATGTACACCAAGATTATGTATTCCTCATTCTGAATGAGGTATGGACCTCCTCGAAATTGATTACATGTATAGATCTGCAATCATAGGCTGCATGCATACATATCTGCTGACCTTGTCAGATTCAAACATAGTGAAAGTCATAGGACTGCATGTGTATCTGCTGACCTCATCGATCAAAACTGAAACATAGTGAAAGTTTTGAAACATGAAGAGAACAAGTTTAAGCTGATGTCCCTGCTTACTTTAGCAGAAGCATATCAGTGTTGAGCGGGAATGGAAACCAAACCAGAAGTAGACAAAAATCAGGCAGCAACTGAATGTTCCAAAAAACAAAAGAAAGAATTTAAGGAGAAGGATCAGATGAGAAGGCAAAACATGTGGAAAAGCCATAAATATAGTTGCAAGTACAGAAAACTCCTGGAACAACCTCATGTCAACCAGAAGCTGACACAAGAATGGTTAAGGATAGAGAAATTTAAACCAAAAGATGAAAGGTTAACATTGGTGGCCCAGGATAGTGGACTACATTCACCTTGGTTTACAAAGTCCATTGAGCACGTGGGAGAAATAGACAAATACAGGTTTTGTAAAGGAGAACTGGAAACAATCACAAATCTTGTTGCTGGTTGTGATACACTAATGGCAGAGGGTCTGTACACTGAAAGGCATAATAATGTGTCAGGACTGTTGCATTGAGAGTCGTGCGAACATTATAATACTGAAGTAGCCGAGAAGCATTGAAAGCATGAGCCACTAAGCATTATAGAGAATTTGTATTCATTTATTTAACATTTGTTTACCAGGAAAGTCTGACTTGGAACAAGCCAATTTTCAGCGGAGGCCCAGGAAAGAAACTCTCCCACCCATGTCTTAGTAATGTGGGAGGAAACCAGAGTGACGAGAATCAAACCGAGGAACCTCTTGCTGTGAGGCAATAATGCTAACCGCTGTGCTACTATGCCATCCATAATGATGAAGTTTATATCACATGGGATCACCTTTTATCAACAGTTCAAAAAACAGATGCAGGAAAACCAGATGTACTAATCCATGAAAAGAAGGTAAAAGTACAGAGTCACAAAGTCATAAAATACCAGGATTTGGAAAGCAGAAATAAGGGCAATGTGGAAGAAGGATACCCAGACAGCCCTTGTAGTAGTAGGATCACTGGGTCTCATAAAAAGGATTTGCAGTGTTATTTAGATATGCTACTGATAAATGTATCTCCATATGAATTGCAGGAGAAGTCTATTCTGGGCACTTTGCTGGTGCTGAGAAGTGTACTTTTGGCTAACATCAAAGGCTGACAATACTAATTTCACAGACTTTAATCATACTGTGACGTAGGAATGGGGTCAATTCCCATCATGATATTAAGAACCCATAATACTTGGAGAAATTTAACTGGGCAAAATAAGGTTTAATCTGTCTTGAAAATAATGTAATGTTTTATCACAACTTTAAATAGTGTCTTCCTTGTTCTCAAGTTTCTTTAGCAATATCATCAGAAATTCCTACCATATCTAAACTCAGATGGGGTAAATCCATTTGAAGCTTGTGGCACCTCTCTGATTGCAGACAATAAGTAGGGTAATAACTGCTCTCGGTTTTCACCATCTGTGTCAGTGTTTCCTTAATGAGACTTCCAAGATAGCTGCACACTGTTTAGCAGCTTAATTTCAGCTCTGTCAGTGTAAAAACAGAAACCGAGAAATAAGAGCTAGTAATTCTGCCAGCTTCAGTAAAATGTATTTACTGGTTAGTAAGTACACTGCCTGGATGACTGAAAAGCAAAAGAATTATAGAACTTGAAAGAAATCTAACTAGAAAAGGTGAAGAGAAAACACTGACAGAGAAGAATCCTGCAACTGTTTAACAAAAAGCAGTTCAGGCTTCAGCTTTGGTACAAGAGATGTCCTCCGGCAATTTAGAGGAAAGAAAATAAATCAAATGTAATCAGAGGTGATTAAAATGAATGAAACATTTTGGGGGTATATCAGCTAAAATAACAAAAGGCTGGAAACAGAAAAATCCTTAACTAGCTATTCAGATGAACTGATAAAACTGCAAAAATCACAGGTTGAAATGAAGAAAAGGCTAGTTGAGTATGAGCCTGCTCAAGAAGAGCGGTTTCAAAAAATGGTAGAATTAGAAGACTTACCACACAGAGAAAGCCCAGATCTTCTGCTGTACTAGAAAATCTGGAAGGAAAAGACTATTAATTTTATGAAAGCACAAATAAGCAGCTGGACTGGAATTCAATAGCAGGATTTGTTAACTGAAAGGGCATATTGAGTGTAAATTCCAGTGCTGGACACGAGAAAGCAGCCAAGATCTGCATTAGTAAAGATGCTGTCATACCAGCAGAAATAGTTAATTCAGGGGTGAAAAAACTGCAGCATAAGGGAAAGTATTAAAAATTGGGGACAGCAGAATGTTTGTGAAAATGATTATTCACTGTACACCAGGCAGAAAAGAAGCACATTTATCCCAGCAATCAGAGAATGTCAAAAGGCAGATGTGAGATTCAAGTTAATGTATCCAGCTGTCTTCATAATATTTTTCCCTGAAGGATCAAAGACAATTTGTATGCAGAACAGGCTTAGGAGGAAATACAAAAGTTTGTCCAACAATGTGACCCATCAAATAGAAGCTGACTCGGTTTCTCATTCTTCTCACAATAAAGCTTATTGAGAGACTATACCAGTGAAATATTTTCCAGTGTTCCAAAGGAAAATGCTTGAAAGACAGAAAAAGCATAGCAGTTGACTAGAAGATTTGGGAATACCCTGGACTTGATCCGGAGTCTGGTGTTGGGAGATGGAGATGAACAAGAAGACCAGCAACACTGAAATTAGTAAGTAAATGTGAGATTATAAAGCATCATCACATTTGTGAAATATGGCTTTTTCAGAAAAAGTGGCTGAGAAAGACTGGAATTTTGTTGACTTGTAGGTAGAATGTAAAGGATATACCCCACTTTATAGGTTCATAGGTTCATACTAGGCTATCTGCCCTAGGGCATTTGCAAGCCTAGCCAGAGTGTGTTTGGCTTTAACCACCCATTTTAAAATGAATTTTGCTATGCCCTTTTTCGAGGTTAGTATACTGTGCATCTGTCTAACAGTGACACAGAAGTGATACCCGGAGTAAATCTACAATCTCCCATCCACTCATCAAGATTCCTCTTGAAAAGGGTCAGTGAGGGACTCTGCCTAACCTGGACTTGGATTTTATTCCAGAGTGAAGGGAGCCTCTGGGTTATGAATCTGTCCCTCCAGCATGTCCTATTTATTTCAGTGCTGAGGTTCAAGTCTCTCGAGCACGTAGCTCGATGGGATTTGGATTTTCTGAGGTGCAGCATGTCCATTAATTCTGGGTAGGACATGGCTTTATACGTCAGGCACAGATCGTCTCTGAGCAGGCGGTATGCCACTGAGTAGAGCTGGAGTTTCTTTAACCGGGCAGCATGTAGCATCTGTTTGAGCCCCTTGATCCTCTTGGTGAGGTACTTTTGGGGTCTTTCCAGTTGCTGCAGGTGTCTGGTAAGGTACATCCCAAAAGGGGCATTGTACTCAATTATGAGCCTGATGAGGGATGAGTAAATAGGCACGATGACCTCCCCCGATCTAGATGTGAATCCCTTCATGATTAGGTGGGCTATATAAAATGATTTTCTAACCACTTTGGCCACGTGGTTGTCGAATGAGAGATTGCTATCAACTTGGGTCCCCAGGTCCCTAATTACTTCTTCCGTACTTAATGGATTACCATCTATGTGGTAATTTGTGGGCACTGTGTTTTTGCCGAAGGGGATGACTATACACTTTTTGGCGTTTAGCTTGAGGCCATGGCTCTGGCACCAGTTGTCTATTTCTATGAGGCCCTTTTGTAGGATGCTTGTGTCGGCTGAAGAGTCGATTATGGCACCCAGTTTGCAGTCATCTGCGAACTTGGTCAGCCATAGTCCTTCCGTGTTGGCCTGTACCTCCGAGAAATATATACCGAACAAGAGAGGTCCCAGGACTGAGCCTTGTGGGATGCCACTTGTAACTGGTTTGGAGTCTGACATGGCTCCAGCAATTCTAACCATGTGGGTTCTGTCCTTGAGCCAGTTTGCAACCCATCTAGTGACATCAGGGTTTATATTTAAGCTGGTGAGCTTATCTATAATGTCCGAGTGGGGGTATTGTATCGAAGGCTTTTGCGAGGTCCAGGTAGGCTGTGTGGACCACCTTCCCCTCGTCAATGGCCTTGGTGACTGTTTCAAAAAAATCGACCAGGTTTAAGAGGCAGGATCTGCCCTTAACAAAGCCGAACTGGGTAGGATCCAGTGTCTGTAGGTCCCCAATATCTTTATTTATGAGGTCCATGATGATCCTTTCCATAGCTTTGCAGACCAAGCTAGTCAGGCTTATGGGGTGATAGTTTCCAGGATTCGTTGAGGCACCACCTTTGTGGAGAGAGACCACTGTTGCTGTACGCCACTCTTTGGGTACATATCCTGTAGTAAGGCTGAGATTGAACAGTAGTTTTATGTTTGGGTTTAGTTCTTGGAGTTCATGTAGGACGCAGCCCGGGATACCATCTGGTCCCATTGATGCTGTGTTTTTTGCTTTGGAGAGGGCGGCTCTTACCTGCGCATCTGAGATGTCAGGGGGGCAGCACTCTGCTGGGATAGATATTTGCCCTTTTGGTGGGGATGGGGGGGGAGAAGTTTGTGCTGAACCTGTCAGCTAGGATGTTGGCAATGTCTGTGGGTTTGGTGTATTTTTTGTCATTTTGGACTAATTCTGAGCATATCTGGGAATTCCCACCCAGGTTCCTAACATAACTAAAGAAAGCCTTGTGATTATCCTTAGTGTCCTGTGCAATTTTTCTCTCGAAGCTGGCCTTAGATGATTTTATGAGTGCCCGTAGTTTTTTGCTAATACTGATCAGAGATGCCTTCCCTTTTTGGGATTTTGCTCTACCATGTAGTAGCTTCCTCCTTCTGTTGTATAGTTTGTTTATGGCTGGGGTCCACCAGACAGGACGCCTGCCTTTGGAGGATTGGGTCTTGGTTTTGTTTGGGATTGCATGATCCATGCATTCCTGAAGGTGTTCATAGAATGCGTTTATAAAGGATTCTGCAGTCTGGGCTGTATTTTCCACAGGCCCGGGGGCTTTGAAGGATTCCACCTCGGTTTTGAGGAGTGTGAAATTTGCTTTAGAGAAGTTTTTCACTGTGGTTTTCTGGGCAGGGGCTAGGGTCGGGATGTGAATATCTAGTGAGATTAGTTTATGGTCTGATCTTACCAGTGAGGGATGCACTTCTGGTCTGGAGCATAGAGTCCCCATGTTGGTGATGATCAGGTCCAGTATGTTTTCCCCTCTTGTGGGAGTGGTAACAAGCTGTTCCATAGCATTTGAGTTTATAAATTCTAGGAACCTTTGGGCTAGGGTATTGGAGCTAGAGTAATGCTCCCAGTCTATGTTTGGGTAGTTGAAGTCACCCAATATAATGGTGTTTGGAGAAACCTTCATATTTTCCAGTGTTTTCAGGAAGGCCGAGTGGGGTTCCTGGGTTTGGGAGGGTGGTCTGTAGCAGGCTATAAACTGGAAGGCAGTTTTACCCACTGTTAGTTGCACATGGATAGTCTCTGATGCTTTGTGCTGTGCCACCAACCTGGAGGTGTGGGTATCTTTGATGAATATTGATACTCCCCCTCCTTTTGTGGTTCGGTCCAAGTTTTGGGGCCGAAAAACATGGTATGAGGTATAACCTGATAGTGCTGGGGTGCTCTCGGGAGCCTTGAACCAGGTTTCTGTTACTGCACAGATATCGATGTTCTCCATGCTAAGGAGAGTTTCGAGTGCGTGCATCTTGAGGTTTAGACTTCTGGCATTGAGTAGCATTACTATTAGTTTCTTATTCCTTGTGATACCTATGGAGGTGGGTTTGTCTTTTGAGCCTTGCCTAAAAAAGACACAATGGGGGTGGCAAGAGCCTTTGCCAATATCCGAAAGCCCAGGGGTGACAGGTGCAAGCCGTCCCTAGCGAAGCATCTTGGCTTGGCGAGCATGTCATCCCAGGCTGACAGACATTGTATCCCCTTTGAATGACACCAATACTTAAGCCAGTTGTTGAAATTGATCATCTTGTCTTCATATTGTGGCATCATTCTTGGTGAGGGTAAGATGCTACTCAAGGTCAGGGTCATACCGGCCTGGGCTACATGCTCAGAGAGCTCCTCTATGTCTCTTTTCATTTAGTCCAGGGAGGTACGTCTCAGGTCATTCACACCAGCATGGACAATGACTGAGTCATATTTGTACTTGTTTTGGAGTGACCTGAGTGCTTGTGTTATGTAGCGGATCCTAGCGCCCGACAGGCAGCTCACCATGACCTTCTCCTTGTTCAGCCCGGTGAGCGGGATGTCAGTGTGCCTGATGATAGAGTCACCTATTACAAGTGTATCAGGTGTGTTGTTTAGCCTTAAGGGCTGTGACTGTCTGGAACACTGGCTTTGTGAGCTATGTGTTGCACGTATTTTGTTTTGGGGTAGCGGTTGCTTGGGTGTCTGCTTTGGACGTCTCTATTGCTTAGGCAGATTTTTATTTAGAGCCTCCGAGTATGTTTTTGTGTGTTTATGTGTTTGGTTTGCTGTTGTGGTAGGTCTATGTGAGACTGGAATTGTAGTGAGTGTGGTTTCCTTCTCCTCCTGACTGGTTACTCCAGTACTGAGTTGAGAGAGATTAGCCTCCAGTTTGGCTATATGGTTGCATCTCTCACATGTGTTGGAATTTGCTGGGAGGAGGAGAGGGTTGTCTGTGTACATGAGGCAGTTGTAACATTGCCTCAAGATTCCCAGATTCACCAGCTGGACCGGAGAGGAGATTGACAACTGACCTTTGGACATGCTAGAATAGTATTGGAAATTCCTTTATAATTGAAAAAAGGGCCAATGGGGAACAAGGTACTCAAGGGGAGTTTGTGAGGGTGTAGTGCTTTTAATTTTTTAGTGCTGACTTATATAATTGCTTTAGTGAGCAAGTGCCAGGCTTTAGAGTAGGAATAGGGTGTTTATTATGAGAACTAGATCAGTTCTAAGGGAAAAAGTGAAGAGCAGACTTTTTGGAGCCGAGAATGGTTTAAACCCAATTAAGCGGTGTTGCCCAATGCTGCGCTATGCTCAAAATCGCGCAAAGCCGCGCTAAAGCGGGTTTTATACAGGGGGGACTTGAAAGAGCTAGAAATTGGCCAAAAACGGCCAATAGACTACCAGATTCTTGTGCTGGGAACACTCCTCCAGGGATATATAGGCTGCTCTAAGCTCCCCACTGCCACTGGTGAACAAAGAAGCCTCCCTTTATCCAAGAAAGGAAATGGGCAACACAGGAACTTTCGAAAAGTCCATAATACAGCAAAGCCTGTATTTGGACTACTCTAGGTCAGAAAAGACGGGAAACAAGGATATTTTTTTTATGTCATTAATGTTTAGAAGGACACTAAAAGGAAAAAAGCAAATAAGTAAAACAAGTTTTGTTTTTAATAGTATTTGCTTAAAATGTCATGCTATAAACTGCATGTTGTATAGTAAAGCAGTTTTGTGTTGTATGTAGTTGGGGTATTTTAAATGTGGAGGTGGGAATGAGGTGAGTCTTTTCAATGATTATTTTATGTGATAAAGATATAAAAGTAAACATACTTTTAAGCTGTAAGAAATATAGGATTTACAATGTAAAAATGTAAGAAAGGCTGGACAAAAGCAAATTTTAAGCTAATATGCTGTAATTTTCAGGTGCAAAATTGCACTGATTATATTGTATTCTTTTATTTTTGCAAAGGTGAATGGATTAATGCCCTTGGCTTAATCTAAAAACAAATCTTTTTTGTAAGTAAATAGGCTTGAAAAATAAGACAAAATGATGAAAGCCATGAGAAATGCTAAGTTTCTTGCATATTCAATGCTATTAGCTTGTTTTTTACTCATTTAGCAAATGTTCAGTTGGAGTCAAGAAGTCTGCAGCTGAAGACATTTGTTCATTATGTTCCATTCTGAGTGAAACTGACAGATTCCTTGACACATCTGAAAAATTGCTAGTTTTTTTTGTTTTTTTCCTTTCATTGTTGACAGTTTCCATGGGAATGAGTTGTTTGTAGGTACAAGCAATTAATCCCGAGAGCTCTGCACATTCTTTGCTGAGGGAAATCCAAAATGTAAAGGTACAAGGGCAAGTCATTCTGTAAATAAGTTTGAAATTATTAGAAGTGAATAAGAAGTAGCAGCTTTTGTAGCAAGCATAATACTTTAATGCATTTAATGGATCACTGTATAATTTAGTTTTATTTAAAGATACAGTGCAGTTTTTCATAAGGCTAAAAGTTAGTATTTTCTGAAATTATACATGGCGTTATTCACATATGGCAGGTGAATAAAGATAAGAAAAGAACAGACACCAGTCAGCATATGGGGGAACACAGATTACAGCATGTGCTTTTAGCATTGATAACCTTAACTTTTGGTTAGGTAATGGTTGTGGATCTGGCAGGTTAAACTTTATTTTTTGAAGCTGTACATAGTTTTATGAGAGTGTTTCCTCTAAGTTAATAGGTTATGGGGCATTATGAAAATGAATGTAGTATTTTTGTGAGGGTTTTCATTAAAACAAAAAGTCTTGAAAAATGTGACATAAGTTCAAGTGGAGATAAACATCTGTATAAAAAATTAGCATGTCAAACAGTGTGTGCATGTAACACAAAATTTGGAACTATGCATTCAAAAAGCTGTCATATTAAAGGTGGGAACAATTATTTCTTATCATAATGGCTATGCTATCCATATTATCTTGGAACATAAATCGTCTTACAGGTTTAGACAAAAAGGTAAGAGTACTGAAATATATTAAGAAATGCAGAGTACAAATAGTGCAACAGAAGACAAATTTGTAAAGTAATAAGCATGTGAATTTGATTAAAAAAAAGCTTTCAGGATGGATATTCAGCAGAATATCAGGGGACAAAGAAAAAGGGGGGATAATTATACTAATTGCTAGAGGAGCCTCTGTAATGATAGAAGAGGGAAACATATAAAGGTAGATTTGTGGTAATAAGGGACTATTGGAAAATGAAGAACATTATGCTGGCATATATTTATATTCCACCAAAAACTGCAGTTATGGAGTTTAAGAATTTTTTTGGAAACCTAATCAGCTTTTAGCAGGGAATATTACCTTTTAGGTGGGGACTGAAACTTTATTTGCAAAATAGGGGACCTAGAAGAGAAAATATAACACAAGAGGATAGATTTCTGAAAAAAATGATAAAAATATTTGGTATAGAAGACATTAATTCAGTAGTAGGAACTCTGAGAGAGTTTACATTTTATTCCCCTAGGTACAGTAGCTAGACTAGCCTAGATAGAAATTATATTTCACATGCAAGTCTACATTTGACAGCTTTGACACATATCCAATAACCATTTCAAATCATGTATCAATAAAACTAGTAAAAATGCAGGGTAATAAAAGAAAAAAAATGAGATACTGGTACTTTCCCACCTACCTGTTAAAAAGAGCAATTCAAGGAATGGGTAGTACAAAATCTACAAGCACTGTTGGTAACTCCTTGCTGGTTATTTTCCTACCCACTGTCCCATTCCTTGATCTCCTTTTTAAACTTGGTCATTTTTAAGCTGCGCAACCTTATCGAGCTTTATAAGCTCCTCTATTTCTACACTGCTGTTGATATCTTGAATTATTTATTTGCCTTTCCTTATACTTATTTTGAAAAAAAGTACATTTTGCCTCTCATTGTCTGTTCTACTGATTTACTTGCTCTGAATTCATTATATAGCTAGCTGATGTATAAAGTAATGGATTTTTACACTCTAGTAAGCTCTTCTGTGTTTTTACATCAAGAGGACAGAGGATTTTCTATCTCGTGGCAGTGGGTGGTAACCTGGTCTGTACAGGTTAATGAAAAAACTAGAGAGTCCTGCATATAGTAGTTTTTTTTGACCAGAGGGCTTATTAATCGCCTTACCTTGCTTTAGTGCCTTTATAAACTCTGCACAATTGAGCGGCTCTTGGCTCATTTCTACAAAGCAAAGTACTTTTATTGAATAATTGCACTTTTATAAGCTGTTTAAAGTACACTGCTGTTATCTTGAATTAGTTATTGCCTTTCTTTGAATTTAGGTTTGTTTGTGGTAGCATTTCACTCCAGATACTCTTTTTACTGTCTTTTACATTAGGAGGACTGGGATTATTCATCTAGTGGCATTGTGTGCTTGGTCTGTCTGTGCTGGGAAGCACAGAAGGGATCTCTGTAGTAGTTTTATTCTCCAAAGTGCTCAATAGTCAGTTTTCATTATTGCCAGTGTTGGTATAAAGTCAGCATATTTGCACAGATCTGCTCGCTGTACCAGTGCCCTGTACAGATGCTAACATTTGAAAGTATTGCTTGTATTCATTATACTGTGAAAGTTAACTGTCCTATTTATTGTTTTTTTTTTTTCTGCACCGCTTTAAAGTTGCATTTTCAAACTGCTGTAAGGGCTGCTGTTCTGCACTGAACTACATTGTATTTAGTGCTTCTTAGCTAATATTAGTTATCTGTTTGTGGTTCTTTAGCACTTGGGATTCAAACCAATAATTTTATATTAAAAGGCTCAAAGTCTGCACTCTTGTCGAAGGAGAGGGCTGATTTCATCTATCTGAGCTGGCAGTTGTTGGTGGAAAGGTCATTGTGGGCTTACCCGATTGGCTTTAGGGTATAGTTAGTGTAAAATTTGTTTTTCTCTGATCATATTATATGATTCTCTCATTTGCTCAAAGCTGCTGTTTGTGCAGTGGCAGTCTCTGATGGCTTGTTTACATGCAATCACCAGAAGTTGAAATTTCTATATGAAATTACCTCAGAACTTTTCCTCAGTCCCACCTTACTCATAGAGCAACTAGTTTTCACATTGAGCAGCATTTACACATGTAGTTAAGACTATTTAGGTCTACTTTACCTTATAATTGCACCCAGAACTATTGCTGCTCAGAGAACATCTGGTTTGGGTGTTGGGCAGCATTGCTAGTTAGGTTAGATACAGATTACACAAAGTAAGCACCCTTCTCACATCAGTTTACAAACACCCTCCACTCCTATCCCTTGCAGGTATACATGGATGGGCACTTTCCTGCTATATCTGCATCCAGCTTGGTGGATGTGGGTATCCTAAGGCAATGTAACATTTACCCTGTGTACACTGACAACCACTTAAATTCTTGAACAGACAAGTACTCTAGAGGCTAAACTCTCACATACATACACAACACAACAAACAGGTTGTCAGTAACTCACACACATCACTCTCTTCACCCACAAAGGACCACACACATTGACACACATATGTGTTGGTGCTCACATGTAACCCCAGATGCTTTAGATTGTGCTTGGGGAATTGTTTCCAGGAGGGGAAGTTCACAGCCTGCAGAACAAGCAGGACAGACTGAAACATATAAATGTTAAACAAATGATGGCTCTAATAAATGCTCTCAAAGTTTCTTAAGTGTATACTAGGCTAACAACCATTAGGACTCTTAAAAGCCTAGCCGTGCAACCCAAATGTGACATAGAAATTTGATTTATATTTGATTTATAGGGGTGATTTACAGACTGTCTCTGTCCATCATAGACATAGGAGCCAGATCAGGTGTGAATTTCCAGTTATGCATCCACAAGTCCAAGTTACACTTAAAGAGGGATAAGGAAGAACTGTGCTTCACATGGATGGGTGAGTCCCTTCCAGAGAATGGGAAATCTCTGGGAAACACATATATCTCTCCAACATGTCCTATTTATGTAGCAAGCAAACTTTAAGTCTTTTAATCTAGTAGTTCTGAAGCTGTTTGATTTATGAATGTACAAAAGGTTAATCAAAACAGGGTCCAAGGATGCCCTGTCTACCACACAAAGATCACCTCTCAGCAGTCTGTATGATACCGAGTAAAGAGACAGGGCTTTGAGGCAAACAGTGTAGGATATTGTGTTTACGCCATGTATTCTTTGTGTAAGGAACCTTTGTAGATGTTCCAGTTACTGCTTGTGTTTGGTCAAGTACATACCGAAGGGGACATTATACTCTATGATGGGACTGATGAGGGTCGAGTACAGCGGTATGATGACCTGTCTGGACCTAGATACTATGCCATTGCTTTTAAGTTAAGCAACATAAAAGGACTTTCTTGCTACTTTCTTGCTACCTTGGACACATGTTGGTGAAAGGCTAGGCTACTATCTATATGATGTCCCAGAAGATAACTAGTGAATCAAGTTTTAAAGCTATTTTATTGATGACAAAGTTACACAGGGTGGCAGACTTCCCAAAAGGTACTATAATGCATTTCTTGGTATTGTGTTTTAAGCCATGGCTTTGTCAACAAGCGTTTGTCTGTATTAGACCTTTCTGAAGGGTATTCTCATTTTGGGGGGATTCAATGACTGCTCCCAATTTGCAAGCATCTGCAAACTTGGCCAGAGGCCTTTGGCATTGGTTTTGACAGCTGAGAAGTAGATGTCAAAAAGTGGAACTAGCACAGAGCCCTGAGGGGCTCCACTAATGACCAGCCTCTTTGTGGAGGTGGCCTCATTGATTCTAACCTCTTGGCTTCTGTCAGTGATCCTATTAGCTGTCCCATGTGTTATCAAAGGGTTTATACATAGTTCTGTAAGTTTCTTGACAATGCCAGTAGGGTATTATATCAAATGCCTTAGCCAAATCTAGGTAGGCAGTATGCACAATACATAATCTACCTTTGACAAAGCCAAACTGAGATGGATCCAGTGTCTGGAGTCTCCTATATAAATTTTTTTTAACTTGTTTATTTAAGTATTACTTGACATAGGCACATTTACATTTATGTAAAAGTAATCAAACTGTATTTTGTATGTTAGGCAAAGGTCACCTCTGAGTAATGAATAGAGCTGGAGTTCTTCAGTCGGGCAGCATAGGACAGATTTTTGAGACCCTTTATCCTTTTGGTGAGGAACTTTTGTGGCCTCTCCAGCTGCTGCAAGTGTCGGGTCAGATACATTCGAATGGGGCATTGTACTCAATCATTGGTCTGATGAGTGATGAGTAAAGGGAGACTATGACCTCCCTTGATCTAGATGAGAATCCCTTCATGATAAGGTGGGCAATGTAGAAGGTCTTCCTAACTACTTTAGCTACATGGGTGTCGAATGACAGACTACTATCAACCTGGGTCCCCAGGTCCCTGATAACTTCTTCTGTGCTCAGTGGATTGCCACCTATTTGGTAGCTAGGGGTAACCTTGTTTTTCCGAAGGGTATGACTATGCATTTTTGGCATTTAACTTTAGGCCGTGGCTCTGGCACCAGTTATCCGTTTCTGTGAGACCCTTCTGAAGGATATCTGTGTCAGATGTGTTTTCTACTATGGCGCCCAGTTTGCAGTCATCTGCAAACTTTGTCAGCCATAACCCTCCTGTGTTTGCTTGTACTGGAAAAGTAGATGCCAAACAAGAGTGGGCCCAGGACTGAGCCCTGTGGGACACCACTTGTGACAGGCTTTGAGTCTGACATGGCGCCAGCAGCTCTGACCCTGTGGGTTCTGTCACTCAGCCAGTTTGCAACCCATCTTGTGATGTATGGGTTGACATTTAAGCTGATGAGTTTTTCAATGATACCCGAATGGGGTATTGTATCAAGGCCTTAGCCAGATCGAGGTAGGCTGTATGGACTGCCTTTCCTCATCAATGGCTTTGGTGACTGTTTCAAAAGTCAACCAAGTTTAAAAGGCATGATCTGCCTTTGACAAAGCCAAACTGGGTTGGATCCAAAGTCTGCAAATTCCCTATGTCTTTATTTATGAGGTCCATTATGATCCTCTCCATGGCTTTGCAGATAAGGCTTGTCAAGCTAATGGGCCGGTAATTTCCAGGGTCGGTGGAGGCACCGCCTTTGTGAAGTGGTACCACAGTTGCAGTGCGCCACTCCCTGGGTACGTATCCAGAGGTAAGACTTTGATTAAACAGCTGTCCTAGCTGTGGGTTTAATTCTTCAGTTCATGGAGCACACAGCCGGGGACACCATCAGGTCCCATGGATGCTGTGTTTTTGCTTTGGAGAGAGCAGTTCTCACTTGGGCTGGAGATGTTTGGGGGCTGCAATCGTTTGGTATAGATATCTCTCCTTTTGGGGAGGGGAGAAGTTTGCACTGAACCTGTCAGCCAGTATGTTGGCAATGTCTGTAGGATCAGTAATCTTCACATCATTTTGAACTAGCTCTGAGCATATCTGGGAGTTTCCTCCCAGGTTTCTAACATAGCTAAAGAAGGCCTTATGATTGTCTTTTGAGTCTTTAGCTATTTTTCTCGAAATTTGCTTTGGATGATTTTATGAGAGCTCTTAGTTTTTTACTTATAGTGATCAAGGGTGTCTTACCTTTTAAGGATTTTGCTCTATCTTGTAGTAGCTTCCTCCTTTTGTTGTAGAGTTTGTTTATGGCTGGGGTCCACCAGACTGGATGCTTGCCTTTGGTACAAAGAGTCTTTGTTTTGCTTGGGATTGCCTTATCCATGCAGTCCTGCAGGTGCTGGTAGAAGGCATTTGTAAGTGATTCAGCGGCTTGAGTACTGTTTTCCTCACGGCTCGGGGCCTTAAAGGAGACCACACTAGTCTTTAGAAGTGTGAAGTCGGCTTTTGAGAAGTTCTTTACTGTGGTCTTTTTATTTCAGGTGGGGTGGGATGAGGACCTCCAGCGAGATTAGTTTGTGGTCTGATCTCACCAGTGAGGGGTACACCTCCGGTGTTGAACATTGTGCTCCCATGTTCGTGATGATGAGATCAAGTATGTTATCTCCTCTTGTGGGGATGGTGACTAGTTGTTCCATGGCATTTGAGTTTATGAATTCCAGGAACTTTTGGGCTAGGGTGTTTGGGCTTGAGTAGTGTTCCCAGTCTATATTAGGGTAATTGAAGTCACCTAGTATGATGGTGTTTGGTGATACATTTATCCCCTCTAGTGTTTTCAGGAAGGCCATGTGAGGTTCCTGAGTTTGTGAGGGTGGCCTGTAACATGCTACAATTTGCAGAGCAGTCTTGCCTATGGTTAATTGCACCTGGATGGTCTCCGATGCATCGTCGTTGCCACCAGTCTTGAGGTGTGGGTGTCCTTGATGAATATGGATACCCCCTCCTTTCTTGGTATTGTCCAGATTTTGGGGCCGGAACGCATGATATGAGGTAAAACCTGATAGCCGGGGTGCTCTCAGGAGCCTTGAACCAGGTTTCTGTCACAGCACAGACATCGATGTTCTCCATACTGAGAAGGGCCTCGGTCGTGCATTTTGAGATTTAGACTTCTGGCATTGAGCAGCATTACCCTTAGTTTTTTCCTTTTTGTGTTCTAGGGTGGTAGGTTTAGAATTTGAGCCTTGCCTAAAAAGGCACTATGGGGTGGCAAGAGCCTTTGCCAATATCCGGAATCCCAGGGGTGACAGGTGCAAGCCGTCCCTCATGGCAGCGTGGCTTGTCCAGCATGTCATCCCAGGCAGACAGACACTGGATCCCCTTTGAATGACACCAGTGTTTAAGCCAATTGTTAAAGCTGATCATCTTATCTCTGTATTGTGGCATCATTCTTGGTGAAGGTAGGATACTGCTCAAGGTCAGGGTCATACCTGTCTGGGCTACATAATCAGAGAGCTCCTCAATGTCTCTTTTCATGTAGTCCAAGGAGGTACGTCTCAGGTCCTTTACACCAGCGTGGACAATGACTGAATCATATTTGTACCTGCTGTTGAGAGACCTGAGTGCTTGCGTTATGTGGCGGATTCTAGCGCCCGACAGGCAGCTTACTGTGACCTTCTCCTTACTCAGTCTGGTGAGCGGACGTCAGTGTGTCTGACTATGGAGTCACCAATGACTAGTGTGTCTGGCATTGTGTTTGGCCTTAAGGGCTGTGACTGTTTGACACTCTGACTGTGAGGTCTATGTGTTGCAGGTGTTGTGTTCTGAGGTGGTGGTTGTTTGGGTGTCTGCTTTGGTGGCCTCTGCTGTTTTGGTAGATTTTGATCAGAGCCTCCGAGTATGTCTTTGTGTGTTTATGTGTATGATTTGAGGTTGTAATGGTAATATGTGAGACTGGGTCTATAGTGTGTGTGGTAACCTTCTCCTCCTGACTGGTCTTGCCAGTCCTATGTTGAGAGAGCTCAGCCTCCAGTTTGGCCGTAGTTGCATCTCTCGCATGTATTTGTGTTTTGTGGGAGGAGGAGAGGGTTGTCTGTGTACATGAGGCAATTGTAACATTGCCTCAATATTCCCAGGTTCACCAGCTGAGCAGGAGAGGACACTAGCAACTGATCCCTCGACATGCTAGAAGGAATAGACAAAAAAACTTTAAAAAGATTCCGGGGACGTGGGTGACCGAGAAATGGGGGTTGCCTTTTGGGGTACTATCTATGACAAGAGTGCCGTATCAAGGTAATAAGTACTGTAGGAGCAAGTGCTACGTTTAACAGATAGAAAATAGTCTACTTGGAGTCAAGTAGAGATGATCTTTTAATTATAGGATACGCTGATTAGATCAGTAGTATAGTTCGAGGAAGGTAGTTTTAAGGAAAATTTGAAGAGTGGACTTTAGGTAGCCGAATAGCTTAAACCTGCTTAACCGGCGCTGCCCTAGTGTGCAACAGTAGCAACTCCACGCTAAATCGGCTAAATCGCTAAAGCGTGCTTTATAGCAGGGGGCTGGATAAGACAGGAAATGACCCAAATTGGCCAACAAACCACAAGTCACTGCCCTAAACCACTCCTCCGAGGACAAATGAAGGAGTTATGGAAATGACCCCTAGTGGCCAATAAAACTACAGTTTCAAGTCAGTAACCACCTCTCCGGGCCGCAGGGAAGCTGCTCAATGTTAGTCACTCCCACTGATAAACACAGAGACCCTCCTTCAGCCCAAGCAAAAATGGCCTCACAGAAACTTTCAAACAGTTCAGGAACAGCAAGCCTGTAACTGAACTTTTTTAACTCTCAGAAAAGTGGGAAAAAAGCAAGATTTTTTTTTGTTTTTGTTTTTTACAGAGATAGCAGAGGTTCACAAGTAATATCAAGTTATAACAGTGCAGTAAATGACCCCACACAAGAGTGCTAGGTCAAGGACAGAAAATATGCAAGTTTTAAGAAAAAAACGATTTAAAATTAAGTGCAAACAGGAAATTCAGCAAACAGCTTTTGGTTGTGCTCTAGATGTTCCAGTTACTGCTTGTGTTTGGTCAAGTACATACCGAAGGGGACATTATACTCTATGATGGGACTGATGAGGGTCGAGTACAGCGGTATGATGACCTGTCTGGACCTAGATACTATGCCATTGCTTTTAAGTTAAGCAACATAAAAGGACTTTCTTGCTACTTTCTTGCTACCTTGGACACATGTTGGTGAAAGGCTAGGCTACTATCTATATGATGTCCCAGAAGATAACTAGTGAATCAAGTTTTAAAGCTATTTTATTGATGACAAAGTTACACAGGGTGGCAGACTTCCCAAAAGGTACTATAATGCATTTCTTGGTATTGTGTTTTAAGCCATGGCTTTGTCAACAAGCGTTTGTCTGTATTAGACCTTTCTGAAGGGTATTCTCATTTTGGGGGGATTCAATGACTGCTCCCAATTTGCAAGCATCTGCAAACTTGGCCAGAGGCCTTTGGCATTGGTTTTGACAGCTGAGAAGTAGATGTCAAAAAGTGGAACTAGCACAGAGCCCTGAGGGGCTCCACTAATGACCAGCCTCTTTGTGGAGGTGGCCTCATTGATTCTAACCTCTTGGCTTCTGTCAGTGATCCTATTAGCTGTCCCATGTGTTATCAAAGGGTTTATACATAGTTCTGTAAGTTTCTTGACAATGCCCGAGTAGGGTATTATATCAAATGCCTTAGCCAAATCTAGGTAGGCAGTATGCACAATACATAATCTACCTTTGACAAAGCCAAACTGAGATGGATCCAGTGTCTGGAGTCTCCTATATACTTGCTTTTTTAATTTTTTTTTAACTTGTTTATTTAAGTATTACTTCTGACATAGGCACATTTACATTTATGTAAAAGTAATCAAACTGTATTAACAAGTTCACATTTACAAACAGTTTACTTCACATATATTCCTATATGTCATATATTCCTATATATCACATAACCTTAGCAACATTACGTAAATTATGCAATTCCTGCCCTTTTTAAACAAGAAACATCTTTATTAAACTATCACTTATGACATAGACAATCATACTTATATTTATTTATTTATTGTACATTTGTTGACCGGGATAATCCAACTGGGTACATGCCTATTTTCAGCGGAGGCCCGGGGAGAAAAGCTCCAAACTTACAAACAGATAAAGACAAGCAAGTTACAGTATATGCACAAACATATTGTATTAATATACAAGTTACAGTCTCACATTTCAAGCCTATGAAGAATACAGTTTACATTCAGAAATATATACAACTATGTTACAGTTTCTCTTATCAAACCTATAGGTGCAGCTATATATAGAGTATCGGCAAAGATGTTACAGTTTCTCTTTTCAAACTTTTTAGTGTAAGAGGTAAGTCGCTGTGAAGAAAAAAATGCAGGGATATGGAAGTAGATGAGGTTGTAGTCAGGGTTAGAGCAAGGACACAACCAGTGAGTTTTAAAATACTGGGTTACAGTATATATAAATGAATACAAGTCACACCGACGCAATCGTAGTTGCGAGCATTTTACATCACAAACCATACTGACACAATCCCAGTTGCAAGCATTATACATCACTTATAATCTACCCAATCATTATCAATCAAACAATACATAGCTCCTTTAAGTCCTGCCTTATTTTAAACCTCATTCCTCCCCTGTATGTATTGGTCCCACAATTCCCATTTTTCCTATGTATTTTGCTCCTAGCCTTTTTTAAAGATCTCAGTTCCAATTGTTTTATGCCTGTTACTATATATTCACTACTTCTAGTATAGTGGGTTTAGATTTTGATTTCCATTTTCTAGTAATTGCTTTTTTGGCAGCCACCATAATTAGACATAGCAAGGCCAGACCATGTCTAGGCAATTCCAATATTGTATCGTAGCTCAGAAAAATCAACTCCTTCATCACACAAATCTGACCACCCAGCATTTCCGACAGTGCGTCCCACAGGAAATCCTTAAACTCTGCCAAATCACCAAACTCCCAGAAAGAATGTTCCCAATTACCTCTTTCTTCCCAGTCACACTTCCAACATTTGCTGTCTACCTGAGGAAAAATTCTCTGGAATCTACTTGGGAAATAAAAATATATACGTAAACATTTCCAAGCAAAAATCCTAAATCTTCTAGATTTTGTTGCATATTTGGGAGACACATATATAGCCTCCCATTGTTTCTTTGTGACTTGCTTATCCAGTTTCTCTTCCCAATCCTTTCTAACTTCCTCTGATTGATTCTTATAGTTTCCATGCAATATTCTAGATGCTGTACTAATTATTTCTTTTTAATGGCAGCTTCAGTTATAGATTATACTAAAAACTCTACCAGTGCTGTTTTTTTGTTTAGGACCATCCTATTTCTTTCATTTTGCTTATACTCTGATATCAGCCCTTGATAGGGAAGGCAATCTCTAAACTGCAGTTCAGATAAATTATTGACTTCTTCCCAGTCTATCATCTTTCCATCTCTAGTTATTTGCTCCCAACACCTTGGTTCCATTGTCAGTTTCTTCAATAAATTCCAACCCCCTCTTGCCTATTGTCTGTATCCCTAATTGCAGTCATCCCTATCATCAGAATCTCCTTTCTCCATTCCCATGTTGGCTTAGTTCTTAAGATACTTTCTGTTACTTTATGGATATAATATTCTGTATGATTATTGTTGTTATTCTTAAAGGCCTGAATCCAAAATCCCAGTCTCCTTGTGTCCTGAGCCCCCCCCCCCCATTTCATCATCATCCCTTGATACTTTGAATTATAGTTTTCTGTTTGTGCTATATATATAGGAGCTTTAACTGTGTAGCTCTGAAATTCCCATTCAAATTGGATAATCCCAATCCACCCTGTTCTACTGGAAGAATCAGATTATCCCACTTGACTCTTGCAGTCTTCCCCTCCCAGATGAAGTCCTTCAGCTCTTTATTAATTGCTACCCACAACTTCTCTGGTTGATAAAAATATACCTGACCTGTGTGTAGGACTAATGGGAATAAAAACATTTTAATTACTTGTATTTACTATCCATATCATTATAACAAAGCTTCCATGTTCTCAGTGTTTGTATTATCTTTTTAGTCTATTCCCACATATCCTTAGCTGCCACACCAAAATCATTTTAATCTATACTCCTAAGTATTTCATTTTATCATGTCCCCATAAATATGGATATTGCTGAACCAATTCATATGTGGATATATAATTTACTGCTATTGCCTTTGTTTTAACTTCATTAATTTTGTATCCTGAAAAGATTTGAAACTGTCTCAAAATGTTCCACAACACTGTGATGTCTCTTTCTAGTTTTGTCAGGTATAAAATTATATCATCTGCTAATAGAGAGAGCTTTTCTTGACTACCATACCAATTATATCCTTCAGTTTATGAGTCCCTTATTTTCTAAATACAATGCAAATAACAAAGAGGAAAGAGGACATCCTTGCCTGGTTCTCTGCTCAAACAGAAATTATCAGAGAGAACGCCACCCACTTAATTTTTCACCTCCAATCCCTCATATATCCTCCTAATCAACCTTATATATATATATTTTTTTAGGAAATGCAAATGCTTCCATTGCCCTGCTCATAAAGTCCCAGCTTATTCTGTCAAATGCTTTCCCTGCATCAAGACCCACTAACAATAATGCTATTTTCTTAAATTCTGCTTTCCTGTGGATAATCAGTGTTCTGTTAATGTTGTCAAATGTTTGCCTCCCCTCCACAAAACTATATTGATCCATATCTATCAATTTTGGCGTTACTTTTGGCATTATTTTAGCCATTATAGATATGAACACTTTATAATCATGGTTTGGTATTGAAATGGGCTTGTATGAAGGTGGATCTGATGGATATTTACCCTTTTTAGGTATTACAGCTACCACTGCTTTCTTCCGAGATGTTGGTACTTCTTCTCTTAAAATATTGTTAAACCAAACCTTTCAGATCTTTATCAGTTTTTACCCTCCTAACTTTCAAACTTCAACAGAAATACCATCTGTTCTTGGGGACTTTCCTGTAGATTGGTTATACAGCATAACTTTTATATCATCTCCTTTTACCCTCCTAACTTTCAAACTTCAACAGAAATACCATCTGTTCTTGGGGACTTTCCTGTAGATTGGTTATACAGCATAACTTTTATATCATCTCCTTATATCCTAACCATTAGTAATTGAGCCTCATCTACCTCTAACCTTGGCATAGTTAATTCTTCCATAAACATTTCCATTTGTACCTTTTCTTCTTTTCCATATTTCTCTGCTTTATACAGACTTTTCATAGAATTTCCAAAATATTTCTAATACTTCTACAGGATCTCGTTATCTCCCTTGTTATAGGCTCCCTAAGCTTGGCAACAGCCCTTTCTATTTTCTGTTGCCTGAGTCATTGTGCTAAAAGTTTTTGTGCTCTAGTGTTATTATCAAAAAAGCAGTTGCTTAACAGCAATCTGTGCATATTATTGAGGTAATCCCTTATTTTCTGTTTAGCATTCTGTAGTTGATCCTCTTCTTGTTCTGTGAGATTCCCCCTATTCTGCAATACTTCAACATTTGTCAGTCTGTCTAAATAATTCTTGTTACTTCTTAACCATAGCTCCCTTTCTTTTAGTTCCACCCTATTTTTAAACTCCACCTTAATTTTATCTCACTCCCTAGCTATATTTTCAGAAGTAATTTCTATCCTCTCAAATAGCTCCTGAATAATCTGCACTGTCCATTCTTAAATTCCTCTTTTTTCAACAGATAGCTGGGACAGCAACACTGTCTCATTTTTATTTCATTACCCTGTGATTTTATTTTAGTTATTGCTGACACATGATCTGAAGTAGTTATTGGGTGCATATGAAGACCTTCAATTAAATGCACATGTTCCTATGAAATGTAAATTCTATCTAGCCTATCCCAGTTTTTATAGGTTCATAGGATGATACTAGGCTATTGGCCCAGAAGCCCTTATAAGCCTAGCCAAGAATTTTCCACATGTTCCCTCAGAGTCAGCACCTGTTTCCCCTGTCCAGCAAGGACACAGGTGGGATCCCAGGGATGTATTTTCTGTTTCCCATCCAGTCATCTAGGTTCCTCTTAAAGAGGGCTAGAGAGGTACTCTGCTTGACATGGAGAGGGAGTCTATTCCATAGATTGGGGGGGGGTCTTTGGGACACAAATCTGTCCTGCCAACAAGTTCTGTTAATACCACAGACCAGGTTAAGGCCTTGCGTGTGGGTTGCAAGAGTGGAATTTGACTTACAGATATGCAGCAGCTCCATCAAAGCTGGGACTGAGATGGCCTTGTCTGCCAGACACAGGTCACCTCTGAGCAGTCTATACGAGACTGAGTAGACAGACAGGGCTTTTAGCTTATCTGTATAGGATAGGTGTTTGAGACCCTGGATTTTCCTGGTCAGGACCCTCTGTGGTCTCTCCAGCTGTTGCATGTGCTTGGCAAAGTACATGCCGAAGGGGGCATTGTACTCGGTAATGGGTCTGATAAGGGAGGAGTACAGGGATGTTATGACCTCCTTGTTCCTGGATGAAATACCGTTATTTGGGCCATGTAGAAAGCCTTCCGTACAATGGAGGCAATGTGGTGGTCAAAATTCAGGTTGCTATCAACCTGGGCGCATGCTTAGTATATTGTTATTAATGTGATAATTAGTGAAGTTGCCTTTTTACCCACTAATATAATGATGCATTTCTTGGCATTCAGTCTGAGGCCATGCTTCTGGCATGAAACATTAGTTTGGGTACAGCCCTCTTGGAGGATGTTCAATTCACTAGGGGAATTTGACAGCAACCAGCCTGCAGTCATCTGCAAACTTGGTCAGCCACAGACCACTGGTTTTTGCTTGCACCTCAGAAAAGTATATCCCAAACAGTAGAGGCCCCAAGACCGAGCCTTGGGCTACACCGATCATTACAGGTCTGCTTCTTGAGGTGGCTTCCCTTATTTTGGCTGAAAGGGTTCTATCAGTGACCCAGTTAGCTACCCATCTGGTAACATACAGGTTGATGCCTAGCTGGGAGAGTTTATCTATTATGCCCGAGTGGGGAAATATATCTTGAGGAATAATGTCTAAATTCACTCCAAATTCCTATTACTGAATTAACATCTTTCATGCCAAATATTTTCATAAATTTCTTCAAAAATCTACCCTCTTTTGTTATATTTTCCCTTCTAGGCCCCCCAGACACATCTTCACTGTTGCAAATCAAATTCCCGTCCCTACCTGTAAGTAATATTCCTTGTTAAGTATATTCCTTGCTGAAAACTGATTATTTCTTCCAGAGTTTTCTTAAGCTGCATTGTAGTAGTTTTAGGTGGAATATAAATGCATGCCAGTGTAATCCTCCTCCCTTGCCAGTTGCCCCTTAGCATTACAGATTGGCCATTCTTATCTTTTTATCCTTTTCTTGCACTATTCCTCTTGCAATTAATATAAGTACTCCTCGTTTCCTTTGTCCCAGATATTTTGCTGAATAACCATCCTGAAAAGCTTTCTTTATCAAATTCACATGTTCAATTATTTCCAAATGTGTCTCCTGTAATATAGCTATTTGCAGTCTACATTTTTTAATATAGTTCACTATTCTTTCTTTTTTGTATTTATCTGTGAGGTCATTGACATTTAAAGACGTTACAGAAAGCATCATTGTATTAAAAAATTATTATTCCCACCTTTTATGTATAACACCTTTCTTGTTAGTGCCAGCTTTTGTGTTACATGCCTACACTGTTTGGCAGATTGAACTTTTATATAGTTGTTTCCTGAAATATCCATTTGAGCCTATGTCACATCTTACAAAACTTTTTGTTTTATTGAAAACCCTCAAACAAAACAAAAACAAACCCCAATACCCCCTAAAACCTATTAATTTAATATTAACACACAAAACGATGTACATCTTAAAATATTTAAGTTTTACTCTCCTAATAGGAACAAATGTCTCAAACTAACAGCCACACTGACAGACTTGAGTTAACGTAAAAGAAAGGCTAACCAGTGCTTCTACTGAGTGCTAACTGGTTTTGTCTTATCTTTATAACTCTCTCAGCTGGGAAACCCCCTGAATGCTTTCAGCGAACATCATCTCCTAGCTGGCCCCCCCCCCCCCACAGACAATCATTCAACACCAGACTGTAACCAATTTCTCATTATCAGATTGTCTCCATGGAGACATGATAACCAGACAGTCTATTTCTCTTTATCAGATTGTTCCACAGAGACAAGAGGACCGGATACAGAATTGCTACTAAGTGCACATTCATTTTCTAGAAAAAAAGCCTCATGATATTCAATATTTTTTTTTTTTCATTTAGTTGCTTTTTCTCTGAAAACCTCTCACTAAATCAATCTAAGGTCCTTAATCCAGTCATTTCCCCATGCAAGAATGAGAAAAAGCACATTAATGTTTCTTTTGTCATGCTGTTTTTACCAGGCTTTTTTTTTGTACGTTGCAGTACCTGCATTTCTTAAAACTGAACAAGAAGAAAGAGAGGAAAAATGGAACACCAGCACCTATTTACAATCCCCATTACACTTAAAATAACTGAGAAAACTTTATAGTATGTAAAGAAAACCATATACCAGAAAAATACTACTATTAAGAAAAAAAATGTTTTCTTTATTTATAGTTAACTTTCTCCCCTCTCTTCCCTTCCCCAAAGCATTTTTCAGAACATTAATGACATAAAGTAGGGCATATGCTTTAGAGTCCCCCACAAATGCAACTCATTTTGAAAAAAGCCCAATATTTCCAGATTTTCTTGTTTTGTCATTATTTCACAAATATAATTATTGAATTGTGATCTCACATTGTTACTGGTTTTATTACTGTTCATCTCCATCTCCCAAAACCTATCTCTGCTTCATTTCCAATGTGCTGTTGATTCTAGTAAATTCTTATGCTGCCTTCCTGCTCTCCAGGATTTCTGTTGAAACAGTGGAAACAGTTTCACAGGTACAGTCTCTCTGTGGTCTTTATTACCAGAACAAGAAGAAGCAAAATCTCCTTCTGTTTCACAGCTCACTTTTTGTGGACAAACTTTTACATTTTCTCCTTAGCATGTACTTCATCAAAAAATGATTTTGTCCCTCCAAGGAAGAATACCTTGAAGACAGCAAGGTACATCAGTTTGAATCTCACACCTGCATCTCAACATTCCCTGAAGAGTGGAATTAATTTACTCCTCTTCTGATAGGTGTACAATGAGTAATCATTCTTTTCAAACATTCTGCTTTCTCCCACTTTTAGTATTTTGTCTTTCTGCCCCAGTTTTGTCAGAGTCAACTCCTTCTGCTGATAGGATTGCATCTTTACTATCAAAGGTGTAGATTGCTTTCTCATAGCCAGGTTTGGAGCATACATACGATGTGCCCTTTCAACTAACAGCTCCTGCTGTGGAATAACCGTACACTTGCTTATTTTTGCTTTTGTAAAATGAATGCAGTCCATTCCTTCCAGCTTCTCTGGTATAGTTGAAAATCTCAGATTTTCCCTATGTGCTCTGTCTTCTAATTGTATTATTTTTTTTAAACATCTCTTCCAGAGCAGTCTCATATTTAGCATGACTTTTGTTAATTTCAGCCTGTGATTTTTGCAGCTTCATCACCTTCTTCCATTTTTTCCAGTCTTTTGTTGTTTGTGTTGATATATTCCGTCAGTGTTTCATTTAACCAGGTATGTGTGCAGTTGTCTTATATCTTCCTGTACATTACTAGAAGTCATGGCTGGAGGTTGCATTGCTTTTTGCTGAACAGCTGTAGAACTTGCCCAGTCAGTGTTTCTTCCTCACTTTTTGTAGCTCATTTTTTTTCCAGGTGCTCTGTATTTCTTTTTTCCTGGTGTCCAGGCAGTACACTTACTAGCCAGTTACTGAAATTTACCCATAAACACAAATGTCTACTTGGCTTCTCTGTTGAGTTTCTGTTTTCGCACTGGGAGAGCTAGAGTTAAGCTGTTACTCAATGCGCAGCCATTTTGGAAGTCCGTCTCCTATGTCCTTGTTGATACTTTTCATGATAATTCTTTCCATGGCTTTGAAAATAAGAGTAGTCAGACTAATGGATCAGTAGTTGTCAGGATCTATTAAAGGTCGTCCCTTATGAAGGGGGATGACCGACGCTGTCCTCAATTCATGTGGCACAAAGCCTGTTTTAAAACTATAGTTAAATAATGACTCCAGTGGTCCTGTTAAGTCATATTTTAGACTATTTAAGAGGCATCCTGGATGTTATTGTGGTGTGTTAAGGCCATGTTCTTGGCTTTAATGAATGCAGCCAGTAAATCCTCTCTAGGTATTGTTGGAGGGGTTATGTTTGAGTATATTATAAGGGGAATGGTTGGGGTGAGAGGGGATAAAGTTGGAACTGAATTTGTCCACTAATACATTCGCTATTTCGCCAGGCTCTGTGAATGTGGCAGCATTAATGACCAGCACAATGCTGTATGCTGCCGTTAAGGTTGCTGACATAACTTGGAAGGCCTTATGGTTATCTTTCACCTAGGAGGATATCTTAACCTCAAAGCTGGCTTTGCTTGACCTAATTAGCCCTCTTAGATGCCAGTTTATTCTGATGAGAGAGTTTTTATCTTTATGGGAATTACACTTTCTGATTTTTGTCATATTTTTTTCCTTTTGCTGTATATCCTGTTTAATTTGGGATGCCACCAGGGCAGTTTGTTTCTGCGAGTAGTTCTGGGCTTACTTCTGGTAGGTACATCAGCTTCAGTGCAGCCATTGACATAGTTGTGCAGAGTTTCTGAGAGCAATTCCACAGAAATTGGTGTGTTCTCAGGGTTTGGAGTGGCATTGAATTTTGACAAACCATGACTTAACAGGTAATTTGTCTTGGAATAGTTTCCAACTGTTCCTAATTTTAATGGAATTGTGGAGTTTATTTTGATTTTGAAGGAGACAGGTTTATGGTTGGACCTTACTGTGGAGGACGAGACATTGGGGGTGCAGCTTTCTCTCATATTTGTGAGTATGAGATCTAGTATGTTGGAGTATTTAGTGGGCGTATTAACTACTTGGTCAAGGTTGTTTGTATTTACGAAGTCCAGGAATCTTTGTACCTGTAGATTTGAGGCCATGTACGATTCCCAATCTGTAGAGAGCTAATCAAAGTTTCCCATGAGTAGGATGTTAGATTGGATGGTAAGTGTCTCTAGTAGGTCCAAGTATGCATTATTAGCTACTTGGGACATGGAGGGTGACCTATAGCTGGTGAGGATATAGTATGGGATTTTGACTCTGGTGATCTGCAGGTTATCCTGTTTGACCACCCTTGAGGTATGCTTATTATTGATGTATATTGAGGCACCTCCACCTTTATCCCTTGTCAGTGCAGCTACTGGTCTAAATGTGTGGAAGGCACTGAAGCCTTGCACTGCCAAGGTACCCTCTGCCGCTTTAAACTATGTCTAATTAACTGCACAACTATCTGTATTCTCGAGTGTGAGGAGGACTTGGAAGCTCCTGACATTAAGCAGTAACACCTTGAGGTTCTGTTGAGCTGATTTTGATATGTCAGTAGGTTTGTCAGTGTCAGTAGATTTGTCAGTCTGGCTTTGCCTACAAAGGCATTATAGGGGCGGATAATGCCTTAGCGAGTATTCGAAAGCTTAGAGGGAAAGGTGCAGACCATCCTTGACAAAGCAACGTGGTCTGTTGACCATGTCCTCCCAAGCTGACAAATATTGGATACCATTAGAATGCCTCCAGAAAGACAACCAGTTGTTGAAATCAATCACTTTGCTCATATTGTGGCATCATCCTCTGTGATGGTAGTATGCTACTCAGTGCCAGGCTTATACCAGCCTGATACACATAGTCTGAAAACTCCATAATGCCTCTCGTCATATAGTCCATGGAGGTACAGCACAAGTCATTTACACCTGTATGGACTATGGTGGACGCATACTGGTACCTGTGGCGTAATGACTTGAATGCATGCATGCTTTAGTGAATCCTGGCTCCAGATGAGCAACTAACGGTCATCTTCTCCTGGTTCAGCCGGTTAGAGAGGCATCAGTTTATCTTGCAATGGAGTCCCCTATGATAAAAGTCCCGGGAATTGTGTTTGTTTGCTTTAGGGGCTTAGTGTTTGGGGCTTCACTGAGAGTGACAATGTCTGGTGTTAGGTGTTGCTTTTTCTGAGCACCTTTGGGCTTGCTGAGGCATAGCTTTGACAGCGGGTGGTCTAGGTGTTCTTTTTGTTTAAGAAGATTGCTTTTAAGTGCTTCAGTATATGTTTGTGTGTGTGTGTGTGTTGTGTACTGTGTGAGGTGGGTGTTGTGTACATGGTTTCTACAACCTGATGTGTGCTTTGTATATGAGTGTTTCGCTTCCATTGTTATTGTGTAATTACACCTCTCGCATACTGTGTCTGATTCTTTAAGTGACTGTTAATAAACATGAGAAAATTGCTACATTGTCTCAAGATGCCCATATCCACCAAGCTGGCTGCAGAGAAGTTAGAAAATTGAATACCCATAGTGTCCAGTCCTTTGATTTGTGAGCTACAGGGGGGGGTCTATTGTGGTTGGAAAACTAATAAGGGTGTTCTACCAGGGAAGATTAAGCCTAAGTAGTACTCAATTCTTCTAACTTGAGTGTTTGTACAGTACTGAATTCTGCTAAAGCTGTAGGTGTTGCCACTCGAGGCCCAAGTTGCTGCGCTACGCTTGTGAAAAAACAAGGTTATTTGCATTATATTGCTGCTTTACAGGTTACAGTTTTATGGATCATTGTACAGAGAAAATTTGCTTTCCAGGTGTTTGATATTGTACAGGGCACTTCTTGTTTGTTTGTCTTTTCAGCTTTTCCCGGTTAGGGGTCACCACAGCGGAACTCCTGTCTGCTAATGATTGGCAGTAGATTTTTATGGTGCCGAGTTGCCAGCCCAATGCCCAACCTTCAGCGAAGGCACGCCCATTCACGCATGTCTTTCGGAGGCCGCTCAACTAGGGGGAGGACATGCAGACTCCAGCCGAGAATCGAACATAACCCACGCAAACATGCTAAATTTATAGCAGCACAGAAAAAAAACAGAAAGCTAAATAATGAACCCTCTGGCCAATAATGACTACACTATGAGTCATTTTGTGTATTTCCCAACTCAGCTAAACCAGGAAAACACCTCTTGCCACAAGATGCATAAACCCAGTCCTCTTGATGTAAAAACACATTACATTTAAACAGCTAGCTAGAATTCCCTTGCTGTATTTAATTTCAAGACAGTAACAGTGAGAGGAAGAGTATTTTTTTTTTTTTTTTTTTTTTTACAAAACAATTCGGTGAAATGCACACATAAAGGCAGGGAACAAAATCAATCATTCAAAATAAGAAGTGTGATGTTGCAATCAAAGTACTTAACTTTCCCTGGTTGGCACTGGATACAAGTAAAACATTTCCGGAATGCAGGCTAGTACTACAAGTTTCGCTGAGCTCCAGGCAAATGAGCAGGAGATAGTTTAGTAAAGGAAATTTACTCAAGAACAATATTGGTTTGGTGGGTGGGCACTCTATCATGGGTCTGTGAAAAACAACAGGTGAGAAGAGTACATAAATAGCTTATACAACAGTCAATAGTAATGAAAGAGTGGAGGGTGGACTTTGGAAATCAGATGATCATAAGGGGTGAGGGACAGATGCACATCCTTTTAAAACAACAGCAGCAGAAGGGTGAGAGGGTTCAGAAACTTCTCCAGGAACAAGCAGGCTAGCTACAGAGGCTAACAATCAAATAAAGGCAATGCTGGAGCTCTTTCAGAAATGTTAGCTTAATGTGTTAGTTGGGGGGTGGCAAACACAAGCAGTTAAATGATGAGCAGAATATGAAAGCACTGAAGCACAAAGCAGAGCAGAAACAACTCTCACTGTTGAACTTCTGCTACAGTTTAAGTTACAAGACATTACAGAAATCTACCAGTAATACCATTCATGGAAAAAATACTTTATTAAATGATTAAGGTACACATCTGGTAGTAGGAGTACACAGTTCTGCACAAAACTGTGAATTAAATTACAAAACTGTGGTCTGGCAGGGTTTAAATTACAAACAGCTTTTACAAGTAATTCTGCTTGTGGAAATAGAAGTGCAGAATAACTAAGGTCCAACAGAGCAGAAAAGTACAAACTAGTATCACCACTCAGGTCACTAAAGTGCACTTAAATATTAAAGCAGAATTTAAATAATTAAAATAATTTAATTCTGTTTCCTTTTTTGAAAAGCTAGTTACTCAGAGTTCCACACCTCTCTAAATCTTGGATAAACAACTTTCTAAATCATCTTAGGGTTCCAGGCCCTCTGCTAGTAATCATGGACAGCACCACAGTGATGTAGTACATAAACAGACGAGAATCAGATCCTGCCCCTTTTGCAGACTAGCTATGGTAGTTTGGGAAGTAGCAGCTCAGCACAATCTATCCCTACTGGCTACTTACATTCCTCCACAGCATAATAATAATAATAGTAATAGTACCCATTTGTTAACCAGGTAGGCCCACTGGAAACACAGTCCCTTTTCAGGGGCAACCCAGGAGCAATGTCCAGTTAAGTGACTTGTCAAGGCCACACAGAAGGCAAATGGAGACGGATGGAATTATAGGATGTTCTTCGTGTTTCACTGTTGCAGTCATTACATTTGGGTAATCTGCTGGCAGGTTTTCCTCAGTCAGCCTGATTAACAAAGTCTTGGGTCCTGCTTCGGTTGCTGTCCCTTCTTCCATGACGTCAGGTCGCCAGGGGTATAAAACATGTAGCCGACACCATTACATCAGTCTTTCTTGCCGTGCGGCGTCCAAAGCAGAAGCAGTTCGCAAGTGCCAGTTGGCCGACTCCAGGAATTTTCATTTTCGAGTTTCAGAACCGAAGTCTTCAACTAAAAAGCTAAGTACCCCGTTGTGGAAACTTTTTCTTGCTCCTTACCGATGTCAGTAAAAGTTAATAATTGTATTACTTGTGGGAAGCAGATACCTCATGAGGATTTCCATTTGTACTGTATTCCTTGCCTAGGCCCTGACCATGACGTACCTTGTTGTCGGTTTTGTGCTTTATTTAATCAGTGCACTATCCGTCGTCGGTACATTTTTGCTTCTAAATATTTTGGTTCTCAGTTTAATTATCCAGAAATTATGTCGGTTAGCAATCCGACTACCGGAATACCGAAAAAAACGCAAAGAAAGACAGAGACAGGTCGTTGAGGTCCAGAACTGCCAACGATGCTTCTCCTAAGCCAGTCGCCAGTTCACCGGTACTCAGTGAGGTGCTTTCACAGCCCCTGATACCCGCTACTTCTGATTCGCAGGCCTCTACTGAGACCCATTCGGAGTCCGGTATGCTGCGAGATGCTTTACTTGTGGAACCCACGGATGTCTGTACCTTGAATGGGTCTGGAGCTGCTGTGCAGGCACCGGCTTCTGAGGGTATATTCAGGCCTACAGATTTGTATATTAAACCGACACCACCTTCAATATTAACGCCAAAATATCGCTCTATGTCTAAAAAATGATGTTCAGGCCCCTATGCCCAAAAAACAAATGATCAAAATGGCTGAAGATTTAATTACTCTTATCAGGGGTAGTCAACCCCCCCCCCCTTCTAAGAGGCCTAGGGCTGAACTTGACCATGAATCTTCCGATCAGGACTCTGTTTCTTCTGACTCTTCTATTGAACAGGGATTTGTCCATACCTACTTATGAGGACTCTGATGCAGAGGATTCCATTCCTTCTGCTTCTCCCCCTGAGGATTTTTCTTTTGGGGAAACTTTACATACTTTGAGGGAGCATTTACACTGGGAAAGTCAGGAGTTTTCTGAATCCAAAAAGAGGCTTAGGGATTTCCTTCTTCCTCAGCATAGGCCTTTGGCTATACCTCCTGTACTAGACATTGTTGATGGCCCCTGATTCTCTGCCTCCGGCTCCTTGTAAGTCAGACAGAAACTACAGGGTTCCTGACTCCCACAAATTCCTTTTCAAAAATCCTGTTGCGGACCCTGAAACCATTTCTCAGGGGCCTAAGGGCATTAAGGCTTCTCTACTGCTAAAAATCCTACCCCTTCTGATAGAGACTCCAAGGCACTGGATAGATGGGGTAAAAAGGTTTATACTTCTGCAACCTTGGCAATCAGGGCTTTAAACTGTCAATTCCATATGCTAAAATATCAGCAGCATATCATGGGACTGCTTAAACGGAAAATTATGTTGGTTTCTGACTGTGTGGAAAATAAAGATTTACAGGATTTATTGCGTTCAGCTGAACAAGTTGGAAAACATACTTTGCAATGTGGTTTTGATTCTTTGGAGGCCTCTTCAAGGGCTGCTGTTACTGGATCTATGCTTAGAAGGCATGCTTGGCTTAAGGAGCAATCTCTTCCTGATCATGTTAAAGCAAAATTGTTGTATGCTCCTTTGCCGCAGGACCGTCTGTTTGGCAATAAGGCTGAAGAAGTTCTAAAAAAGATGTAAAATAAAGCTAAATCTATACAAACTGTGAAAGATTTATTACAAGTACAACCTCCAAGATTTAGTAGACACTGGCCTACTAAGAACGGGTCCTTTCCAGTTCCTTCCAGAGCCACTCAGGCCAAACCAAGACATTCCAAATGCACAGGTTTCAGTCCCAAGGGACTTTCAAAACTAAGCAATGGGGTGCCTCCTCTTCCAAATCTGGAAAGAACAAGACACCCCCCTATGGTAAACAGTCTCAGTGACTTTCCTTTAGAATTACCAAGCACTTACCTCTTAGCCGCCCCTTTGGGGGGAAAACTGGCACTTCATGCAAAAAACTGGCAACTTATAACCCAGGACCAATGGGTTTTAAATATAGTGTCCCAGGGATACAGATTTCATTTCCACATGTTGCCAACTCCAAGCGGATGGCCAGACCTGCCCCCAAATCAGTGGACAGAGGCTCAGAAACAAGTACTTTCCCTCTTAAACATGGGGGCTATTCAACTAGTACCAGAAGAGGAAAAGGGACAAGGTTTCTATTCCAGAAATTTCCTTGTACCCAGAAAAGACAAATCATGGCGTCCAATTCTAGACCTGTCTACTCTAAACACCTTTCTGGACATTCCAAAATTCAAGATGCTGACTCTTCAACAGTTACTTTCTATGCTAGGCAAAGATGCCTGGTTGGTAACTCTAGATCTAAAAGAGGCTTACCTGCATATTCCAATCAGGGGAATCATGCAGAAGATAACCTCCGCTTCAAAGCAGGCTACTTGCATTATCAGTTCTCTGCACTGCCCTTTGGCTTATGTACTGCGCCCAGTGTCTTTACAAAGTGCCTGGCTCCAGTAATTGCATTTTGCAGACAAAGAAATATTCAAGTATATCCATACCTGGATGATTGTCTAATTCAAGCAGAAAACAAGGCCATTCTTCTAAAACATCTGGCGTTTGTAAAAAGGGTTCTAACTTGTCTAGGGTACACCATAAACAAAAAGAAATCACAACTAGTACCCTCTCAAAAAATTACATTCCTGGGTGCAAGTTTGAATACAACTGCCCAGATGGCTTTCCTTATGCCAGATAAGCAAACTCAGTTGGTGACTTATTTCAAACAGGTGGCCATAAAAACCCTGCTATCTGCAAGACAGATACTTGCAAGCCCTGGGGTTCATGGCCTCCTGCATTCTTTTAATTCCAGATGCAAGACTGCATATGAGGAAACTTCAGTGGTACATAAAAAGTTTATGGAGTCAACATTGTCACAGCCTGGAAACAGTCATTCTTATCATACCTTGCCCTGCAACTAGAGTTCCTATGGTGGGCAGAGGCCTGCCACCAAAACAACGGACTGCCAGTCACACCACCCCCTGCCAGCCAAACCCTAACTGCAGACGCATCAGACTATGAATGGGGGGCTCATCTGGCAGGGAAGTGCATTCAGGGCAAATGGAGCTCAAATCAAATGCACCTTCATATCAATCACAAAGAAATAATAGCTGTTCAGAAAGCTCTGACAGCTTTCAAGGACTACCTTCATCCAGGGCAACTAATGCTAAAGACGGACAACACCACAGTTATGTGGTACATAAACAAGCAAGGGGGTACACATTCCTACCCCCTCTGCAGACAAGCCATGGTATTGTGGAACACGGCCTTGAGCTGTCAAGTACAACTACAAGTTCAGTTCCTGCCAGGAAAGAATATTTTGGCAGACGTACTAAGCAGAAATCTCATGGACCCACACAAATGGAAACTGGAACCACGGATTTTCAACATGTTGACACGCAAATGTGGGAGCCCAGTCATAGATCTCTTTGCCTCATCCCAGAACTACCAGTTGGACAAATTTTGCACAGGAAGGGTTGGCCTAATGGTTAAGGTGTTTGCCTTACAAACACAAGGTGCAGGGTTTGAGTCTCACAAGAAATAACTGGCTAGGCTGAAAATGTCTCACAAGGGCAGTTAGCATAATACTAACCTATGAACTCCTCACAAAAAAGCCTGGAAAGTGGATGTTCTGTCCTTCAGCTGGGAAAACCTATCAGTCTATGCCTTTCCCCCTCTGCCTTTGCTCTCCAAAGTTCTACTAAAAGTCAAACAGGACAAACCAAAAATGATTTTGCTTGCTCCAGACTGGCCTCACCAACACTGGTACCCATTATTATGCAGTCTGTCACAAATTTCTCTGTGGCATCTGCCTCATATACCTTCCTTACTGTCTCAGCAGAACAACCAAATTCTACACCCTCAGCTCCAAACATTGTATCTTGCAACTTGGCTAATCACTTAAATTCCCTCAGCAAACCTGTGATGGATGTCATTTTGGAGGCGAGAAGACCTAGTACTAGAAAATCTTATACTGATAAATGGAAAAGATTCTGTGCCTGGAAATCAGTCTCAAGGGGTGAGCACAGCAGCACCCAATTTACCTCAGATTTTGCAATACTTAACTGAGATGCTTCACAAGGGCCTGTCTTTTTCTTCCATAAAAATCCATGCCTCAGCCATTTCAGCTCACTACAACACAGAACCCCCACCCCTCTTTTCTCATCCTCTGCTAAAGCAGAATCTCAAAGGGGCCGAAAACTTGAGACCACCCAGGAGAGCTCCAACCCCTGCTTGGGACCTTAACTTTGTACTGGAGAAACTCACTCTTCCTCCTTTCGAGCCAGCTGCTACTGCAGACTTAAAATTTCCTTCCTGGAAAACAGCCTTCCTTTTAGCAATCACTTCAGCTAGAAGGATATCTGAATTACAGGCCATTATGGCAGTGGAGCCTTTCATCATCTTTCATGCGGACAGGGTGTCACTCAGGACCAATCCATCCTTCATGCCCAAGGTGGTATCCAGTGTGGCTCTTAATCAGTCCATTCATTTGCCAACTTTCTTTCCCAATCCACAGAACAAGGGGGAGCGGATTTTGCATTCATTGGATGTAAACAGACAACTTAGATCCTACTTGGACAGGACTAAATCTCGAAGAAAATCTGAACAACTGCTGGTAGCATTTGCTGCAGGGCCAGAGGGGAAGGCTATTTGAAAACAAACCATTTCTAAATGGATACGCCATTGCATTTATTTCTGCTATAAACACCATGGAAAACCTATCACCCAGGGGATCAGATCTCATTCCACCAGGGCTGCATCTCCTTCTACAGCCTTTCTCAGAGGTGTCCCTCCCAGGGATATTCTTGAAGCTGCTACCTGGAATTCAGTTCATACTTTCACCAAGCATTATCACTTACCAATTTTCTCTAAATCTAGAGCTGGCTTTGCCTCTGCTATTTTGCATGGCCTTATAGCTGGTCCTAATGCTGTATAAATCCATCCTCCGAACCATAGCTTTGGGAATCTACCCAAATGTAATGACTGCAACAGTGAAACACAAAGAACATAGTGCAGTTGTGTACACTTACCATAAATGTAGATGTTCGAGTGTATTCACTGTTGCAGTCCTGGTTACCCTCCCTTTAGCCCCCTGTTTTTCTCTTACTATACCTCTACTTTCATTTACTATGCTTAAAAGCCTTTTTGGTGTATTTGCTTTTGTCCTGGGAATTGTGTTTGTTTGCTTTAGGGGCTTAGTGTTTGGGGCTTCACTGAGAGTGACAATGTCTGGTGTTAGGTGTTGCTTTTTCTGAGCACCTTTGGGCTTGCTGAGGCATAGCTTTGACAGCGGGTGGTCTAGGTGTTCTTTTTGTTTAAGAAGATTGCTTTTAAGTGCTTCAGTATATGTTTGTGTGTGTGTGTGTTGTGTACTGTGTGAGGTGGGTGCTGTGTACATGGTTTCTACAACCTGATGTGTGCTTTGTATACGAGAGTTTCGCTTCCCGTCTTATTGTGTAATTACACCTCTCGCATACTGTGTCTGATTCTTTAAGTGACTGTTAATAAAGATGAGAAAATTGCTACATTGTCTCAAGATGCCCATATCCACCAAGCTGGCTGCAGAGAAGTTAGAAAATGGAATGCCCATAGTGTCCAGTCCTTTGATTTGTGAGCTACAGGGGGGGTCTATTGTGGTTTGAAAACTAATAAGGGTGTTCTACCAGGGAAGATTAAGCCTAAGTAGTACTCAATTCTTCTAACTTGAGTGTTTGTACAGTAGTGAATTCTGCTAATACTGTAGGTGTTGCCACTCGAGGCCCAAGTTGCTGCGCTACGCTTGTGAAAAAACAAGGTTATTTGCATTATATTGCTCCTTTACAGGTTACAGTTTTATGGATCATTGTACAGAGAAAATTTGCTTTCCAGGTGTTTGATATTGTACAGGGCACTTCTTGTTTGTTTGTCTTTTCAGCTTTTCCCGGTTAGGGGTCACCACAGCGGAACTCCTGTCCGCTAATGATTGGCAGTAGATTTTTATGGTGCAGAGTTGCCAGCCCAATGCCCAACCTTCAGCAAAGGCATGCCCATTCACGCATGTGTTTCGGAGGCCGCTCAACTAGGGGGAGGACATGCAGACTCCAGCCGAGAATCGAACATAACCAACGCAAACATGCTAAATTTATAGCAGCACAGAAAAAAACAGAAAGCTAAATAATGAACCCTCTGGCCAATAATGACTACACTATGAGTCATTTTGTGTATTTCCCAACTCAGCTAAACCAGGAAAACACCTCTTGCCACAAGATGCATAAACCCAGTCCTCTTGATGTAAAAACACATTACATTTAAACAGCTAGCTAGAAATCCCTTGCTGTATTTAATTTCAAGACAGTAACAGTGAGAGGAAGAGTATTTTTTTTTTTTTTATAAAACAATTCGGTGAAATGCACACATAAAGGCAGGGAACAAAATCAATCATTCAAAATAAGAAGTGTGATGTTGCAATCAAAGTACTTAACTTTCCCTGGTTGGCACTGGATACAAGTAAAACATTTCCGGAATGCAGGCTAGTACTACAAGTTTCGCTGAGCTCCAGGCAAATGAGCAGGAGATAGTTTAGTAAAGGAAATTTACTCAAGAACAATATTGGTTTGGTGGGTGGGCACTCTATCATGGGTCTGTGAAAAACAACAGGTGAGAAGAGTACATAAATAGCTTATACAACAGTCAATAGTAATGAGAGAGTGGAGGGATGGACTTTGGAAATCAGATGATCATAAGGGGTGAGGGACAGATGCACATCCTTTTAAAACAACAGCAGCAGAAGGGTGAGAGGGTTCAGAAACTTCTCCAGGAACAAGCAGGCTAGCTACAGAGGCTAACAATCAAATAAAGGCAATGCTGGAGCTCTTTCAGAAATGTTAGCTTAATGTGTTAGTTGGGGGGTGGCAAACACAAGCAGTTAAATGATGAGCAGAATATGAAAGCACTGAAGCACAAAGCAGAGCAGAGACAACTCTCACTGTTGAACTTCTGCTACAGTTTAAGTTATAAGACGTTACAGAAATCTACCAGTAATACCATTCATGGAAAAAATACTTTATTAAATGATTAAGGTACACATCTGGTAGTAGGAGTACACAGTTCTGCACAAAACTGTGAATTAAATTACAAAACTGTGGTCTGGCAGGGTTTAAATTACAAACAGCTTTTACAAGTAATTCTGCTTGTGGAAATAGAAGTGCAGAATAACTAAGGTCCAACAGAGCAGAAAAGTACAAACTAGTATCACCACTCAGGTCACTAAAGTGCACTTAAATATTAAAGCAGAATTTAAATAATTAAAATAATTTAATTCTGTTTCCTTTTTTGAAAAGCTAGTTACTCAGAGTTCCACACCTCTCTAAATCTTGGATAAACAACTTTCTAAATCATCTTAGGGTTCCAGGCCCTCTGCTAGTAATCATGGACAGCACCACAGTGATGTAGTACATAAACAGACAAGAATCAGATCCTGCCCCTTTTGCAGACTAGCTATGGTAGTTTTGGAAGTAGCAGCTCAGCACAATCTATCCCTACTGGCTACTTACATTCCTCCACAGCATAGTAATAATAACAATAGTAATAGTACCCATTTGTTAACCAGGTAGGCCCACTGGAAACACAGTCCCTTTTCAGGGGCAACCCAGGAGCAATGTCCAGTTAAGTGACTTGTCAAAGCCACACAGAAGGCAAATGGAGACGGATGGAATTATAGGATGTTCTTCGTGTTTCACTGTTGCAGTCATTACATTTGGGTAATCTGCTGGCAGGTTTTCCTCAGTCAGCCTGATTAACAAAGTCTTGGGTCCTGCTTCGGTTGCTGTCCCTTCTTCCATGATGTCAGGTCGTCAGGGGTATAAAACATGTAGCCGACACCATTACATCAGTGTTTCTTGCCGTGCAGCGTCCAAAGCAGAAGCAGTTCGCAAGTGCCAGTTGGCCGACTCCAGGAATTTTCATTTTCGAGTTTCAGAACCGAAGTCTTCAACTAAAAAGCTAAGTACCCCGTTGTGGAAACTTTTTCTTGCTCCTTACCGATGTCAGTAAAAGTTAATAATTGTATTACTTGTGGGAAGCAGATACCTCATGAGGATTTCCATTTGTACTGTATTCCTTGCCTAGGCCCTGACCACGACGTACCTTGTTGTCAGTTTTGTGCTTTATTTAATCAGTGCACTATCCGTCATCGGTACATTTTTGCTTCTAAATATTTTGGTTCTCAGTTTAATTATCCAGAAATTATGTCAGTTAGCAGTCCTACTACCGGAATACCGAAAAAAACGCAAAGAAAGACAGAGACAGGTCGTTGAGGTCCAGAACTGCCGACGATGCTTCTCCTAAGCCAGTCGCCAGTTCACCGGTACTCAGTGAGGCGCTTTCACAGCCCCTGATACCCGCTACTTCTGATTCGCAGGCCTCTACTGAGACCCATTCGGAGTCCGGTATGCCACGAGATGCTTTACTTGTGGAATCCACGGATGTCTGTACCTTGAATGGGTCTGGAGCTGCTGTGCAGGCACCGGCTTCTGAGGGTGTATTCAGGCCTACAGATTTGTATATTAAACCGACACTACCTTCAATATTAAGGCCAAAATATCGCTCTATGTCTAAAAAACTATGTTCAGGCCCCTATGCCCAAAAAACAAATGATCAAAATGTCTGAAGATTTAATTACTCTTATCAGGGGTAGTCAACCCCCCCCCCTTCTAAGAGGCCTAGGGCTGAACTTGACCATGAATCTTCCGATCAGGACTCTGTTTCTTCTGACTCTTCTATTGAACAGGGATTTGTCCATACCTACTTATGAGGACTCTGATGCAGAGGATTCCATTCCTTCTGCTTCTCCCCCTGCAGATTTTTCTTTTGGGGAAACTTTACATACTTTGAGGGAGCATTTCCACTGGGAAAGTCAGGAGTTTTCTGAATCCAAAAAGAGGCTTAGGGATTTCCTTCTTCCTCAGCATAGGCCGTTGGCTATACCTCCTGTACTAGACATTGTTGATGGCCCCTGATTCTCTGCCTCCGGCTCCTTGTAAGTCATACAGAAACTACAGGGTTCCTGACTCCCACAAATTCCTTTTCAAAAATCCTGTTGTGGACCCTGAAACCATTTCTCAGGGGCCTAAGGGCATTAAGGCTTCTCTACTGCTAAAAATCCTACCCCTTCTGATAGAGACTCCAGGGCACTGGATAGATGGGGTAAAAAGGTTTATACTTCTGCAACCTTGGCAATCAGGGCTTTAAGCTGTCAATTCCATATGCTAAAATATCAGCAGCATATCATGGGACTGCTTAAACGGAAAATGATGTTGGTTTCTGACTGTGTGGAAAATAAATATTTACAGGATTTATTGCATTCAGCTGAACAAGTTGGAAAACATACTTTGCAATGTGGTTTTGATTCTTTGGAGACCTCTTCAAGGGCTGCTGTTACTAGATCTATGCTTAGAAGGCATGCTTGGCTTAAGGAGCAATCTCTTCCTGATCATGTTAAAGCAAAAATGTTGGATGCTCCTTTGCCGCAGGACCGTCTGTTTGGCAATAAGGCTGAAGAAGTTCTAAAAAAGATGTAAAATAAAGCTAAATCTATACAAACTGTGAAAGATTTCTTACAAGTACAACCTCCAAGATTTAGTAGACACTGGCCTACTAAGAACTGGTCCTTTCCAGTTCCTTCCAGAGCCACTCAGGCCAAACCCAGACATTCCAAATGCACAGATTTCAGTCCCAAGGGACTTTCAAAACTAAGCAATGGGGTGCCTCCTCTTCCAAATCTGGAAAGAACAAGACACCCCCCTATGGTAAACAGTCTCAGTGACTTTCCTTTAGAATTACCAAACACTTACCTCTTAGCCGCCCCTTTGGGGGGAAAACTGGCACTTCATGCAAAAAACTGGCAACTTATAACCCAGGACCAATGGGTTTTAAATATAGTGTCCCAGGGATACATATATTTCCACACGTTGCCAACTCCAAGCGGATGGCCAGACCTGCCCCCAAATCAGTGGGCAGAGGCTCAGAAACAAGTACTTTCCCTCTTAAACATGGGGGCTATTCAACTAGTACCAGAAGAGGAAAAGGGACAAGGTTTCTATTCCAGAAATTTCCTTGTACCCAGAAAAGACAAATCATGGCATCCAATTCTAGACCTGTCTACTCTAAACACCTTTCTGGACATTCCAAAATTCAAGATGCTGACTCTTCAACAATTACTTCCTATGCTAGGCAAAGATGCCTGGTTGGTAACTCTAGATCTAAAAGAGGCTTACCTGCATATTCCAATCAGGGGAATCGTGCAGAAGATAACCTCCGCTTCAAAGCAGGCTACTTGCATTATCAGTTCTTTGCACTGCCCTTTGGCTTATGTACTGCGCCCAGTGTCTTTACAAAGTGCCTGGCTCCAGTAATTGCATTTTGCAGACAAAGAAATATTCAAGTATATCCATACCTGGATGATTGTCTAATTCAAGCAGAAAACAAGGCCATTCTTCTAAAACATCTGGCGTTTGTAAAAAGGGTTCTAACTTGTCTAGGGTACATCATAAACAAAAAGAAATCACAACTAGTACCCTCTCAAAAAATTACCCTCTCAAAAAATTACATTCCTGGGTGCAAGTTTGAATACACCTGCCCAGATGGCTTACCTTACGCCAGAAAAGCAAACTCAGTTGGTGACTTATTTCAAACAGGTGGCCATAAAAACCCTGCTATCTGCAAGACAGATACTTGCAAGCCCTGGGGTTCATGGCCTCCTGCATTCTTTTAATTCCAGATACAAGACTGCTTATGAGGAAACTTCAGTGGTACATAAAAAGTTTATGGAGTCAACATTGTCACAGCCTGGAAACAGTCATTCTTATCATACCTTGCCCTGCAACTAGAGTTCCTATGGTGGGCAGAGGCCTGCCACCAAAACAAGGGACTGCCAGTCACACCACCCCCTGCCACCCCAAACCCTAACTGCAGACGTATCAGACTATGAATGGGGGGATCATCTGGCAGGGAAGTGCATTCAGGGCAAATGGAGCTCAAATCAAATGCACCTTCATATCAATCACAAAGAAATAATAGCTGTTCAGAAAGCTCTGACAGCTTTCAAGGACTACCTTCATCCAGGGCAACTAATGGTAAAGACGGACAACACCACAGTTATGTGGTACATAAACAAGCAAGGGGGTACACATTCCTACCCCCTCTGCAGACAAGCCATGGTATTGTGGAACACGGCCTTGAGCTGTCAAGTACAACTACAAGCTCAGTTCCTGCCAGGAAAGAATATTTTGGCAGACGTACTAAGCGAATCTTGTCTAAATCTCATGGACCCACACAAATGGAAACTGGAACCACGGATTTTCAACATGTTGACACGCAAATGTGGGAGCCCAGTCATAGATCTCTTTGCCTCATCCCAGAACTACCAGTTGGACAAATTGTGCACAGGAAGGGTTGGCCTAATGGTTAAGGTGTTTGCCTTACAAACACAAGGTGCAGGGTTTGAGTCTCACAAGGAATAATTGGCTAGGCTGAAAATGACTCACAAGGGCAGTTATCATAATACTAACCTATGAACTCCTCACAAAAAAGCCTGGAAAGTGGGTGTTCTGTCCTTCAGCTGGGAAAACCTATCAGTCTATGCCTTTCCCCCTCTGCCTTTGCTCTCCAAAGTTCTACTAAAAGTCAAACAGGACAAACCAAAAATGATTTTGCTTGCTCCAGACTGGCTTCACCAACACTGGTACCCATTATTATGCAGTCTGTCACAAATTTCTCTATGGCATCTGCCTCAGACACCTTCCTTACTGTCTCAGCAGAACAACCAAATTCTACACCCTCAGCTCCAAACATTGTATCTTGCAACTTGGCTAATCACTTAAATTCCCTCAGCAAACCTGTGATGGATGTCATTTTGGAGGCGAGAAGACCTAGTACTAGAAAATCTTATGCTGATAAATGGAAAATATTCTGTGCCTGGAAATCAGTCTCAAGGGATGAGCACAGCAGCACCCAATTTACCTCAGATTTTGCAATACTTAACTGAGATGCTTCACAAGGGCCTGTCTTTTTCTTCCATAAAAATCCATGCCTCAGCCATTTCAGCTCACTACAACACAGAACCCCCCCACCCCTCTTTTCTCATCCTCTGCTAAAGCAGAATCTCAGAGGGGCCGAAAACTTGAGACCACCCAGGAGAGCTCCAACCCCTGCCTGGGACCTTAACTTTGTACTGGAGAAACTCACTCTTCCTCCTTTCGAGCCAGTTGCTACTGCAGACTTAAAATTTCCTTCCTGGAAAACAGCCTTCCTTTTAGCAATCACTTCAGCTAGAAGGATATCTGAATTACAGGCCATTATGGCAGTGGAGCCTTTCATCATCTTTCATGCGGACAGGGTGTCACTCAGGACCAATCTATCCTTCATGCCCAAGGTGGTATCCAGTGTGGCTCTTAATCAGTCCATTCATTTGCCAACTTTCTTTCCCAATCCACAGAACAAGGGGGAGCGGATTCTGCATTCATTGGATGTAAACAGACAACTTAGATCCTACTTGGACAGGACTAAATCTCGAAGAAAATCTGAACAACTGCTGGTAGCATTTGCTGCAGGGCCAGAGGGGAAGGCTATTTGAAAACAAACCATTTCTAAATGGATACGCCATTGCATTTATTTCTGCTATAAGCACCATGGAAAACCTATCCCCCAGGGGATCAGATCTCATTCCACCAGGGCTGCATCTGCTTCTACAGCCTTTCTCAGAGGTGACTGAGCTGGCTTTGCCTCTGCTATTTTGCATGGCCTTATAGCTGGTCCTAATGCTGTATAAATCCATCCTCCGAACCATAGCTTTGGGAATCTACCCAAATGTAATGACTGCAACAGTGAAACACAAAGAACATAGTACAGTTGTGTACACTTACCATAAATGTAGATGTTCGAGTGTATTCACTGTTGCAGTCCTGGTTACCCTCCCTTTAGCCCCCTGTTTTTCTCTTACTATACCTCTACTTTCCTTTACTATGCTTAAAAGCCTTTTTGGTGTATTTGCTTTTGTTTGGAGTTATATTTTTGTGTGTTTTAATTACTTATATATATGGCTTCCCATTTGGGGGGCACCTGACATCTGGGGCAAGAAAAACTGGTGTAATGTCGTCGGCTGCATGTTTTCTACCCCTGATGACCTGACGTCATGGCACAAGGGACAGCAACTGATGCAGGACCCAAGACTTTGTTAATCAGGCCAACTGACGGCAACCTGCCAGCAGATTATCCAAATGTAATGACTGCAACAGTGAATACACTCAAACATCTACATTTATGGTAAGTGTACACACCTGTACTTTCATAGGTGTGTTCTAGGCTAACTGCCACTGGTACCTTTTTAAGCCTAGCTACGCATCCCAAATCTGAAAATTTTGGTGCCCTTGGTAGTGTAAGCAGGGGCTTGGGAGGTGACATATTTACAAGCAGGGGCCTGGGTGTTGAACCAATTACAGGCTTGCCTGGTCCATTAGAGACATAAGTGCCAAACCATGGATGAACTTCTAATTCTTCATGTAGATGTCAAAGTTGTACTTGAATTGGGTTAAGGAAGAACTCTGCATCACTTGGGTAGGGAGCCTGTTCCAGAGAAGGGGTAGTTTTTGGGATACATATCTGTCCATCCAGAAAGTCCTCTCTGTATAACAGGAAAGGTTTAAGTCTTTAGAATGGATAAATCTGGTGCTGTTTGTTTTGCAGGTATAGATGAGTCTGAAGATGCCTTGTATGCCAGGCATAGATCTTCCCACACCAGCCTATAGGAGACAGAATACAGGGGTAGGGCTTTGAGGTGGTCTCCACAGGACATGTTATTTTCACCCTGTATACTTTTAGTGAGGAACCTCTTTAGACATTCCAGTTGTATGTGCTTGATTAGGTACATAGTAAAGGGTGCTTTGTATTTAATGATTGGTTTGATGAGTTCCGAATATAAGTGGAACAATGGCATCCTTGGACCTAGATGCCACACCTTTGTTTATAAGTTGTGCAACATAGAATGATTTCCTCACTACTGTAGGCATATGATGGCCAAAGTCTAGATTACTGTCTAAAATTGCCCCAAGTCTCTGACTATTAGGTCGACTCTTAAGGGTATGTTGTCAGTATGGCAGTTACCAGGGGTGGCCAATTTCCCAAAGGATGCTTTTAGGTATTTCTTGACATTTAGGTTTTGTCTGTGGCTCTGGCACCAGTAATTAGTGTATCAGCCGTTCTCGGAGAACATCTGCAAATTTGGTCAGCCAGAGGCCCCTGATTTTGGCCTTGACTTTGGAGAAGTAGATGCCAAAAAGGAGTGGTCCCAGGACTGATCCTTGGGGGAATGCACTGGTGAATGGCCTTTTTATAGAAGTGGACTCCCAATTTTCTAATTGCCTGTGTCTTGTCTGTGAGCCAGCTGTTTGATCTGCGCTGGATTCAACCCCCACGCATTGATCGACAGGAGGAACAAGTTGATCCTCAGGGGCTTTCTTCCTCCACCTTCCTCAGCAGCCCCTGCTTCAATTTCCACTTCTCCTGCTGCTTCCTCCACCCCGGCCTCTGGAACTCAACCTCCAAACACCAGGATAGGCCCAGGATGTGGTCCCTTGACCTTGCTTCCTTGACCAAGTCTCCGGCTAAGTCTCGCCCACCTGCCAGCCTGGGCACCTCTCAGCTCCATTCGCCATGCTTTTCCCAAGAGCTAGAGGAGTGCCACTCCTCTCTCCTCTCCGAAGCCAAGGTGGACAGGATGATGTGGAAATTCATCTGGGCCCAGCTCCAGATGGGAGTCTTGCCTGCCTCCTCCCTCTCCACAGCTGGGAGCATGCAGTCCGCCTTTATACCCATTACTCCTTCTCCGATCCGACCCCCAGTTTTGGAGTTCTTGGATCTGAGGCCCCTTTGCATCAAGGGGTCTGTGCGGATGGTACCTCAATGCTGACCATTGCCCTGAGCAGTTTGGCTCTGACTAGCTCGGAGCCATCCGGCTCTCAGAGTCAGCCTCAGCGATGGATCCGAGGGGGTGGTGTCTGCTCCGGGGCTCTTGGAGTCGCGGTACCTGCAGGCTTTAGCCCAGCTCTCCCATTGATACAGAGAGTTATGGACCCGATCTCGGCCCCAGCTTCTGGGAATCATTCTTCTTCTGCTTTTGACATGGCAGAGAGGGTCCTCTCAGTTCCACTGAGACTCTTGACGCTATCATTCTTGAAGTCTATCCTGGCTCCCTCTCTGTCTGGTCCGGATTCCACCACCCTGTCCCCTCAGGGACAGCCTGTTGCCAATCCGCCCCAGAGAGTTCCCCCATGGGAACAGGCAGAAGTTTCCGAATCCTCCCCAGAGACCCCCCTGAGGAGCCTCCTTTAAAACATACATGTAAAAGGAGGCACTTGGACTCCCCACTAGAGTCCCTCACAGAAGACACCGATTTAGAGGAAGGGGAGGGTTCCCCTCAGTTACACCCAGAAGATGTATCCTTTGGAGACATCATGAAAATCCTTCACCAGCATGGGGGGTGGTCTGTCCAAAAACCCAACACAAATGAGTTGGTGTTTCTGGAGGAATTTGGCACAGGACCCTGTATCTCCTGGATGTCCCCTGCCATGGATCTAGTTGTGGATTTAGTTTCATCTTGGGCATGGAAGGAGCCCAACTCTGTGTAGCCCATTCCTAAGTGCCCAGATAAGATTTTGAGTGCGCCTTCAGACAAGCAACACTGGTCTAAGGGGTCCCTGGTTGATGCCATTGTGGTGGCGGTGGCCACCAAGAAAGAACTCCCTCAGGAGAGTTCTATGGTTCATCCACCGGACCAAGAGTCCCGGGCCATAGACCAGTTTGGAAAGCAGGTCTACTCTTCAACCACGTTTGTGGTACATGCACTGATCTATATGGCATCTGTGATCTGACTTCAGTGAGACCTGGGCAAGCAGGTCACTGAGTCTGCCCGAGGGGCCATGTTGGCAGAGGAGCAGAAGGTGTTTTCTTTATGTATGGCCACCCTCACTTCTTTTTCCAATACCTCTATGTAGCTCCTGTCCCATACTACCAAAGGTGCCGCTAGAGCGGCTGGTACAGTCGTTGCCATCTGGAGTCATGCCTGGCTCTGGCTTTGGGTATTCTCGGAGCCCTTCAAGGCATCTTTCACTAATGCCCCGTATGATGGTTCCACTCTTTTCGGAAAGACTGTATGAGACACATTGGTCCACAGCAAGAAAGACAGAAAGACCTTGTCTGCCACTGGGATCCACTTCTCAAGCCCTCAATGATCCTTTTCCCAGAATCAATGAATGGTGAAGAAGATTTGGTTCAAGAACTCTCACAGCTAGTCCAATGATGCTCAGGATTCACCCACCCCCAGAGGCAGAGGGGGGGGATATGACAGATGCCATTCTCAAGGCAGAGGGGATCCGAGAAACCAGGGCTCTCAGGATTCATTCCCAGACAGACCTGCGCATCAGCCCTGAGGGGTTGCCCGACTGTTCTCTCTGGAGGCAGTCGGGGGATGTCTCTTGCTACACCCACCAGCCTAGGAGTCATTTACAGACGATTGTTGGGTGTTGCAAATCATATCCAGAGGATACTCAGTCCCCTTCATTCAAATGCCAATCCCACCCAAACACCTCCAAGATGTTCCACACATGCAAAGAGAGGAAGCAGCAGTGGAAATTTCCAAACTGCTCAAAAAACGAGCCATCCAGCCCATCTCCCAGACCAGTCCAGATTAGGCATCTAGTCCAGGTTCCTTTTAGTGCCAAAGAATATGGGGGGGGGGCTCAAGACCCATCCTGAAGCTGTCAACCCTAAACCTATTGGTTGCCAAGACAAAATTCTGTATGGTTACTCTCAATGTATTCTGCCCTTTCTGTAGAAAATTAACTGGATGTGCTCAGTGAAACTCCAGAATGTGTACTTTCACATCAAAATGGACAAGCGGTCTCGGAGGTTCCTCCGCTTTCGGCTAGGGGCCAATCATTACCAATTCAGAGTGCTACCTTTTGGTCTCACCACCGCCCCCAGGGTGTTTACCAAAGTGATGGCAGTGGTAGCGGTTCACCTGCAGCTGCAGAGGTTCCAGGTCTTCCCCTACCTGGACGACTGGCTCCTCTCCTCCCCCACCAGGCAGTGCCTCTACCAAGCCAGGGATCTCCTTCTCCAAACCGCCCATCAGTTGGGCATATGAGCGTTCAATGGATAATAGCGGTCCAGTGATCCTTACTAGATCTACCATTATCCCATCTAGTTTGTGTGAATCAAGCCTGCAGGGATTCACTTCTCTGGTGGCTTCAATCCATGGATCTTCTGGGTCATGCCTTTATCCTCCCGGTCCCGATGACCACGGATGCCTCCCTACGTGGTTTTCCCTGGAGACCAAACTGCATGTCAACCTCCTGGAGATGAGGGCAGTGCTGCTGACTTTGCAAGCTCTTCATGCCCATCTTCCCCTAGGGAACGTTGCTGTCCAGACAGACAACATGTCTGTAGTGTGGCACATCAACATACAGGGGGGGAACCTGGTCTTATCCCCTTTGTCACAAAACCATGAGATTGTGGGAGTGGGCGAGCTCCACCAGCTGTTTTCTGGTGCCAACGCACATCCTGGGGGGGGGGGTCCAACATTCTGGCAGACAGGCTCAGCAGATCTATTCTGATGCCTTATGAGTGGTCTCTGAATCTTTAAGTAGGGGAACAGATCTTCCTAAAGTGGGGTCGGCCTCGCTGCAATCTCTTCACCTCTCTTTCCAACACAAAGTGCAGCGAGTATTTCGCTCTGAACTCCCCTCTGGGGGAGCCTCTCAGAGACACTCTGGTTAATGCTTGGCCCTCCAATCTTCTGTATGCTTATCCTCTACTTCCACTGATCTCGAAGTTCATTCAGAAAGCTCAACGGCTGGGGAGCTTAGTGATCCTCATTGGCCCCTTCTGGCCTCTCCAAGTATGGTTCCCCTCTCTGTGGTCTCATGTAGTGTGTCATCCTTGGACATTAGATCCGGTTCCAGATCTGATCTTGCATCCCTCAGGGATCCCACACCCAGATCTAGTCAGTCTGAAGCTTACAGCTTGGCTGCTCCAGTTCCAGTGATAGCTAGGACTCCCGGGCTGTCTTCTCCGGTTAAGAAGATATTAGTAGCAGCTCACAAGTCGTCCACTAGGAAAGTTTACTCTAGTAAGTGGAAAAGTTTTTCAGTATGGATGTCACAGCACAATTTGGATCCTTTCACTGCTTCAGTTCCCACTATCCTGGAGTTTTTGGCAGTAATTTTTCATCAGGGTGCCAGCTTTACTACGGTTAATGTTCAGCTGGCAGCTGGCTTCAATTTTCATATAGTAGACAATTTGGCTTCCCTAGGTTCTTCCAAGCTTTGCAAAGCCTTTTTGAAAGGTACTTTTTTACTTTGGCCCCCAGTCGAGGACCCTATGCCACCTTGGAATCTTATTCTAGGTCTACAAGCCTTGGTTTCTTCCCCCTTTGAACCTGCAGCTACAGTTGATTTGCAATTTCCTTCTTGGAAGACAGCCTTTTTGGTTGCTATTACCTCGGCCAAAAGAGTGTCGGAGATTCAGGCTTTATCTGTTAAGCCTCCTTATATGGTGTTCCATAAAGATAGGGTGTCCTTACGCATGAACCCTTCCTTTCTCCCTAAAGTGGCTTTAGAATCCAACATTAATCAGGTTATCAGTCTCCCTGTTTTCTTCCCCATCTTCCAGAATAAGGGAGAGTATAAATTGCACTTGTATGACATTCATAGGTAGTTGCGCTTTTATTTGCATAGAACAAAGTCCTTCTGCAAGTCAGATCAACTTTTTGTTTCCTTTTCTAAGCCTTTTTTAGGAAAACCAGTGTCAAAGGTGATTATTGCTCATTGGATCTCTCAGTGCATAGGGAATATACAGCCAAAGGTTTATCTCCACCATGTCAAATTAAGGCACATTCTACTAGGTCTATGGCTACTTCGGTGGCCTTTTGGTCTAGGGTTTCTTTGCATGACATTTGTTCTGCGGCTACTTGGGCATCTTCGCACACATTTATTTCCCACTATAAATTTGATCTCCTGTTCAGAGGCGTGGTATCCTTTGGCTCCACCATGCTTTGGAATATCCTTCCATGAGGACCTCCCAGGGTGTTGTGGTAGCTGGGGACTCTGTCCCACAGGTTGAAGAGCAAATGAAAACCACAACTTCAGATAAAGAAGTTATGTACTCACCATAACGTTCCATCTGAGTTGTTGCTTTTCATTTGTCTTCAGCCATCCCTCCCTCCTTCCCCCTGCCTTTTGCAGGCTGTGTGGTGCACTGGGTGGATGAGACATAGCCTTTACTTTGGCAAGCCTTTGTCTTTCCTATAGTGCTTTCAAGGTACTGATACCAAGGTGTTAGGCTTTTGGTTAGGTCAGGGTGTTATTGGCAACAAACTTGATCTGAGGGGAGGAGGGAGACAGGAGCATTATGGGTAGGGGAGGAGCTTGGAGCTTGGATCTGATGCTGGAAAATGCAGCCGAGTCGGATCTGTGCCAGATCCGAGTCTCACAGGTTGAAGACAGATGAAAAGCAACAACTCAGAGTAGACGTTATCGTGAGTACGTAACTTCTTTTTTTCCTTTATATTTTGAAAATGTCCAAGTGCAATCACAGCAAGCTTCCTCACAAGATGGACTTACTCATACACAAGAAAGGGGTTGTTTGGTACATCCTAACCTTTAATTTCTTCAACTCAATCCCAGAATGATAGAATTTTAATATCCCTTACACACCTGTTATCTCAGGACTTGCAGCAGATATTAAAGGAGGTTAAGAAACCTACTACTGGAAAGTCTGGAAAATATTTTCTTCCAAAGTAAAACCAGGACACTTTTCAGTCACAGACTGTTCTGGTTCTTTGAGTGAATTATTATCCTCTGTCCTTTTCTACTCTTCTGTTAAGATTCACCTCTCCATCTCTGCTTGTCTGCTAATGGATGCCCCTTTTTTCTCCACCTCAAATGAAACAGTTCTTGAAAGGAGTTTTACATATCCATCCACCTAGAAGACAGGTGGCTCCTTCTTTGAGATCTAAATTTTATGTTGGAGAAGCTTGCACTTTTTTCCTTTTGATCCTGAGGCTGATTTGAAGCTTTTATCTTGGGGAAACAGTGTTACTGATTGATTTGACTGCTGCAAAGAGAGTATGTCTGCTGCAAGCTCTTATGGTAATACATCCTCATCTAATATTTCAAAATCATACAGTAACTTTGAATACAAACACTTCATTAATGACAAAAGTTTTTTCAGTGTTTCCTTTGAGCAATCATGGACAACGTCCTGTTTTCTGTCCAGTTCCAAAACATAGTAGAGAAAATTGTACACACTATGGATGTCCACAGGCAGATCAGATACTACACTGGCAAGACAAAAACCTTCAGGAATTCTAATCAACTTTTATTTCCTGTGAAGGTAATTAAAAAGAGATGGTCAGTGTCAGAACAGACAGCCCACTCTACCAGGACTTAGCTACCTCTCTGCATTTATGAAAACGAGTGTTCTGTAGAAATATTATAGAGGCAGCAATTTTATTATCTGTGCATATTTTCTCAAAGCACTACAAATTAGACTATTTATCTGGGAGCAGTGCATGCTTTGCTAGGCTATTCTCCAGGAGCACCTAGACTCTGATCTTCCTTTTTGCTCCCTTTCTTACTAAGCTGTGGTATTCTACCCATATATTTTAAACTTACTGCAACAGCAATCTAATGATGAACATAGTATGGTTGTAGGTTACCTTACCTTAACACTAGACATTCAACTAGATCTCTGTTGCAGCAGGAGCACCCTCTCTCCACCCCCCCAACCCCGTTTTATTTATTTTTTTGCCAGGATATGAGGATGCTTCAGCGGTTGCATTGTCGCCTCACAGCAAGAGGTTCTCCGGTTCGATTATCGGCTGGGGTGCCTTTTGTGTGTGGGGTCTGCATGTCCTCCCTGCATTTGTGTGGGTTTCCTCTGGGTGCTTCAGTTTCCTCCCATGTTAGAAAGACATGCATTTGGAGCATTTCTCCCCCGGCCTCCGCTGAAAAATTGGCTTTGTTCCAAGTCTGACTTTCCCGGTAAACAAATGTTAAATAAATAAATGAATATGGATACCTTTTTCTTATTTCCTTTTTCTTGGCACATTAGCATACAGAGATGTCGCTTCCCTTACTGTGAGGCAATAATGCTCTGAAGGTTTGGTATCGTAACCACTTAACGTTATACCACTTTCCCTGAGCTGCTCAGCAGTTAGAGTACAGATAATGTGCCTTTAAGCTTAAGAAGCAGGATATCAATCATTTAGCTTAGGCTGCTGCAATAGTGATCTATTTGAACATCAACTGTTATGGTAAGTATAGTTATGTAACTGTACTTTATGCACTGAAGAACTTTTGGTAATTTCCCAGCTAGGCTGTTTCTGTGCTGTCTCGCCATCCCCCCCCCTCCCCCCCCCCATGTCATTTAGCCAGTTACTTCACCTCTTTCTGTAGGACTGCATCTTTAAGAAATCTCTCATCTACTAATCCATGAGCATATTTCATTTACTACTGTTGATGTTTCTGCTCAAGTATGTATTTCTTCCTGAAGCTATTAAAAATTGAGTAGTGTGAACTTACAAACACCTTCAGTGTTACTGAGAATGAGATTTAAAAAAAAGCCTGTACAACCTAAGGAGGAGGGAGTAATCATAAAGTAAAATAAAATTTCAGTTGCAGATACTTTGAATTTCATATGAAAACTCAGTTCTTGGTAGGATTAAGGCAAATGAATGAAACTGTTTTTATTGCTAATTATACAATGACTGGCCATTAACATTCAAAAATGAGCACTCTGATTGGTCAGCCCAGCCATTGTGCCCGTTGTAAATCAATAATATACCAACAGTAAAAGTCTGGCTGCTAAAGTATCATTGAGCGGCCAGATTTTTTTTTTTTTAATTGCCAGCTCTTACAAAGCATTAGTCTGAATGAAAGACTCCGAAACTAAAAAGTGTGTCATTATTTAGTGACTTTGTTTCTCATAAAATTTGTTTTTTTTGGACAAATAACTGAGGAACAAAGTCTCTAAATAGTGACAGGCATTTCAGTTTCAGACTTTCTTTCCTTCAGACAATGCACATCTATTCACATTTTATTTCAAATAAATGATCGAGAGGTACGTACGAGACCTCAGAAAATAGAAGGAAAAAAGGCATGTACTTCAAACTAAAATATATCTGATTTTCCTTGTATTTTCACATCTCTCTCAAAGACTGCCTTACAGATTATCTGCAAATATACAGATCTGAGTATATATTTTTTTGGTTGTAAAGTTTGTTAATTGTTGCTTAGATCTCTGTTGAAACTGTTGTCTCACTGTTCTGAGAGACAGATCGGCAAATATACAGAGCTGAGAATATTTTTTTTTGTTGTTTGTTTAAAAGTTTGTACTGTTAGTTGTTGCTTAGATCTCTGTTGAAACGGTTTTGTCCCACCTACCCTCCCTATTTTTGGTTTTGTAGTTCAAATTTGGTGGCTTTTACAGTTGCCCGCTCCACTGTAGATTTGATCTGGGACACTCCCCCTGTCCCATCTCTTTACCACATTCTACCTAATAAACTCTTTCTGCAGTTGCTTTTAGTCCTTTTTAATTTAATTGCATTTTTAAACTGTGTTTGGTCTAATATTGCTGCATACTCAAGTGTGCTAGCTTGTACTGCATGTGAATTGTTTTTACTACTGTTTTTGCTACTTTTCTGTAAAAAAAAAAACTAAGCCTGTTTCCTACCTTTCCTGTAACTAGTGTTCCAGATACATATTTGCTGTATCCAGGACTGTATGTAAGCTTCTGAGCCCCCCCAAGCCTTTCTGTGTTGGAGGGAAGCCTTCTAGCTTATCAGTGGGGGTGGTAAGCACTAGGTAACATGTCTACCACATAAGGGGTGGTTCTGGCCCCAAAATTGTAGTTATTGGCCATTTGGGCAATCTTCCATCTCTCTCAACTTTCTGATTTGAAAGCCTGCATTTGCACTTGTTTCTGTCCTGTAACTCGTCTAGTGCAGATACAGATTCATAGTTTTAGCACTTAAATTTGCTTATTCATGCTCAGCACTTGTTCAGAACTTGTAAGCACTAAATAAGCTACTAATTACTATTATAGCAATCAGTCTTCCTCATTACCTAGAGGAAAACAGTTTTTGTACTTACTTTTCTCACTTGCTTAGAGAAAAACAGCTCTTGTACTCACTTTCCTCACTTGCATAGAGAAAAAAAACAGCCCTTGTGCTCATTTTCCTCACTTGTCTAGAGGAAAATAGTTTTTTTATTCAGGCATGTCCAAGGGTCAGCTCCCAGTGTTCTCTCCTGTCTATCTGATGAATCTGGGCATCTTGAGGCAATGCAGAAATTGCCTCATGTACACAGACAACCCCCTCCTCCTACCACCCAACACTACAACCTGTGAGAGATGCACTTATCTAGCCAAACTGGAGGTTAAGCTCTCTCCAATCAAGACTGAACTTGACAGTCATGAGGAGAAGGTAAATATTTGCACCATGCCACACTCATCACATAGTCTCACTAAATCTACATCACCAAAATCCACACATATTAACAAATAAATATTTGCGGAGGCTCGCAATAATAATCTGTCTAAGCAACAGAGACCTCCAAAGCAGAAACGCAAGCAACCTCCATCCCCCAACACAACCCAAATGACACATAGCCCACAGACTCAGTGTGCCACTCAACCACAGCCAGTAAGGCAAAACAACGTACCCAACACATTGGTCATAAGTGACTCTGTAGTCAGGCACACTGATGTCTCACTCACCAAGCTAAACAAGGAGAAGGTTACTGTCAGCTGCCTGTCGGGTGCCAGGATCCACCACATAACCCACGCACTAAGGTCACTCCACAACAAGTACAAATATGACTGTCATTGTTGGTGTGAATGACCTGAGACGTACCTCCCTGGACTACATGAAAAGAGATATGGAAGAGCTCTCCGATCTTGTAGCTCAGGCAGGTATGACCCTAGCCCTGAGTAGCATTCTGCCATCGCCCAGAATGATACCACAGTACAAGGATGAAATGATTGACTTCAGCAACTGGCTAAGCTTCTGGTGTCATTCTAAGGGGATCCAGTATCTGTCTGCTTGGGATGACATGGTCGACAGACCAGGATGCTTTGCCACAGATGGCCTGCACCTGTCGCCCCTGGGATTCTGGATACTGGCTAAGGCTCTTGCTGCCCCTATAGTGCCTTTTTTAGGCAGGGTTCAAATAACAAATTCACCACCATAACAGGAACAGGCATGCAAAAACTGAGGGTAATGCTACTAAGTGCTAGAAGTCTAAATCTCAAAATGCACTCACTCGAGGCACTCCTTAAAATGGAGAATATCAATATCTGTGCAGTGACTGAGACCTGGTTCAAGGCTCCAGAGAGCACCCCTGCACTACCAGGCTATAACTCATACCACACTTTTCCGCCATGTAACCTGGACCGAAACACCAAAGGCGGAGGGGGTGTCCATATTCATTAAGGATATCCACACCTCCACGCTACTTGCTCAGCATAATGCATCCAAGGTTATCCAAGTGCAACTAACTCTGGGCAAAACTGCAATCCAAATTGTAGCTTGTTACAGATCCCCCACCATGCCCCAGGATTCCCACTCCTGTTTTCTTGATATACTGGAAAATATTAGGGTTCATCCAAACACCCTAATAATGAGCGATTTGGAACTCATAAACAAAGACATTGGTAACCTCCAAACTCTGGATCCCGCCCAGTTCGGGTTTGTGAAAGACAGATCATGCCTCCTGAACCTGATCGACTTCTTTGTGGCAGTCACCAAAGCCATGGATGAGGGTAAGGTTGTTCACTCAGCCTATCTTCTTGACCTCTCCAAGGCTTTCGACACCATCCCCCATTCTGGAATTATAGCTAAACTCACTAAACTAGGGATAAATCCCTACGTCACAAGATGGGTTGCCAACTGGCTCACTGACAGAACCCACACTGTAAAAGTTGCAGACTCCAAATCTGACCTCAAAGCAGTGACAAGTGGAGTACCACAGGGTTCCGTCCTGGGACCTCTCCTGTTTGGTATCTACTTATCTGAAGTACAGGCTAACACAGAAGGCCTCTGGCTAACGGCTAACGAAGTTCCCAGATTACTTCAAAGCAGGAGCCATAGTCAAGTCCCCAAATGATGTGGGCATCCTACAGAAGGGCCTCACTGAGACAGATGCCTGGTGTCAAGAGCCACGGCCTTAGGCTGAATGCCAAAAAGTGCAGTGTCTTCCCCTTTGGTAAAAACTCTGTACCCATAAATTACCACATAGGCAGCAATCTACTTAACACCGAATGCGTGATAAGAGACCTTGGGACTCAGGTGTACAGTAGTCTCTCCTTTGATAGTCACATCACCACAGTAGTCAGGAAGTCCTTCTGTGTGACGCACCTCATCATAAAAGGGTTCTCATCCAGGAAAAAAGAGGTCATTGTTCCCCTCTACTCGCCACTCATTAGACCCATTATAGAGTACAATGCCCCTTTGGAATGTACCTCACAAGACATCTGCAGCAGCTGGAAAGGCCACAGAAGTACCTCACAAAGAGGATTACTGGCCTCAAACAAATGCGCTGCACTGACCGCCTCAAAAACCTCCAGCTTTACTCCATAGCATATTGCCTACTCCGAGGTGATCTCTGCCTAGCATATAAAGCTATGTCAAACCCAGAGCTGTTGGACATGCTACACCTAAAGAAATCCCAATCCCTCCGAGCTACATGCTCTTGGGACCTAAACCTTGTCACCACAATAAACAGGACACGCTGGAGGGATAGATTTCTGTCCCAGAGACTTCTTATACTCTGGAACAAGCTACCCATCTATGTCAAGCAAAGTTCTTCATTAGCACTCTTCAAGAAAAATACTCTGCATCCCTCCTTAGCACACGTCCAAACCAACGTAATCTTGCCTGTCTGGCTTTGTCTCCAAACCTTCCAACCTGGGCTGACCCTCTAATATACATATTCCTAATCCTGTCCAGCCTTGTCACACCCAGTGCAAATCTTAACAACTTTAACTCTGCCACGTCTAGCTCTGACTCCTACCTTTTTGTCAGTGCCACTGTCTCCAACCCATATAACATAGCTGGTCTCACTACCCTCATGTAGACCTTCCCTTTCACTCTTACTGGTACTCGTCTGTCACAGATCACTCCTGACACTCTTCTCCACCCAGTCCATCCTGCCTGTACTCTCTTCTTCACCTCTCATCCACACTCACCATTACTCTGAACTGTTGATCCCAAGTATTTAAACTCATCCACCTTCACCACCTCTACTCCCTGCAGCCTCACCATTCCTCTATCCTCCCTCTCATTCCTGCTGGCCTTCATTCCTCCTCTCTAGAGCACATCTCCACCTCTCCAGGTTCTCCTCCACCTGTTCCCTACTCTCACTACAGATCACAATGTCATCTGCAAACATCATAGTCCACGGGGACTCCTGTCTGATCTCGTCTGTCAACCTGTCCATCACCATTGCAAATAAGAAAGGGATCAGAGCTGATCCTTGATGTAATCCCACCTCCACCTTAAACGCATCCGTCACTCCCACCGCAGACCTCACCGCTGTTACACTACCCTCATACATATCCTGTATCACTCTTACATACTTCTCTGACACTCCTGACTTCCTCATACAATACCACAACCCCTCTCTAGGCACCCTGTCATATGCTTTCTGTAAGTCCACAAAGACACAATGCAACTCCTTCTGACCTTCTCTGTACTTCTCCATCAACACTCTGAGCAAACATCGCATTTGTAGTGCTCTTTCCTGGCATGAAACCATACTGCTGATTACTAATCATCACCTTCCTTCTTAACCTAGCTTCCACTACTCTTTCCCATAACTTCGTGCTGTTATTGATCAATTTAATCCATGTGTAGTTGCTACAGCTCTGCACATCACCCTTATTCTTAAAAAATCGGTACCAAAACACTTTTTCTCCATTCCTCAGGCATCCTCTCACTTTCCAAGATTTCATTAAACAATCTAGTTAAAAACTCCACTGCCATTTCACCTAAACACCTCCTTGCTTCCACAGGTATGTCATCTGGACCAACAGCCTTTCCATTCTTCATAGCTGTCCTTACTTCCTCCTTGCTAATCCATTGCACTTCATGATTCACTATCCGCACATCATCCAACCTTCTCTCCCTCTTATTCTCTCCATTCATCAGCCCCTCAAAGTACTCTTTCCATCTGCTCAACATACTCTCCTCACTTGTGAGTGCATTTCCCTCATTATCCTTTATCACCTTTACCTGCTGCACATACTTACTAGCTCGGTCTCTCTGACTAGCCATTTGGTACAGGTCCTTTTCTCCCTCCTTGGTGTCCAACCTTTCATACAACTCTTCATCTGCCTTATCCTTAGCCTTCGCCACCTCTCTCTTTGCCATGCACCCCATCTCCTTATACTTCTGTCTACTTTCTTCATCTCTTTGACAATCCCACTTCTTCTTCGCCAACCTCTTTCTCTGTATACTCTCCTGTACTTCCTCATTCCACCACCAGGTCTCCTTGTCCTCCTTCCTCTCTCTCCAGATGTCACACCAAGCACCTTTCTAGCCATCTCCCTTACTAGCTCTGCTGTAGTTACCCAGCTATTCAATAACTTTTCACTGCCACCCAGTGCCTGTCTTAACTCTTCCCTGAACTCCACCTCACAATTACCCTTTTTCAATTTCCACCATTTGATCCTTGATGCTGACCTCACACTACTCCTCCTCCTCCTCTTCTTGATCACCAGTGTCATCCTACAAACCACCATCCTATGCTGCCTAACTACACTTTCCCCTGCCACCACTTTACAGTCTCCAATCTCCTTCAGAATGGCCCTTCTACATAAGATATAATCCACCTGTGTGCATCTTCCTCCACTCTTGTATGTCACCCTATGCTCCTCCCTCTTGTTAAAATACGTATTCACCACAGCCATGTCCATCCTTTTCACAAAATCCACTACCATCTGCCCTTCTGCATTCCTTTGCTTAACACCATACCTACCCATCACTCCCTCATCCCCTCTGTTCCCTTCACCAACATGCCCATTGAAATCTGCTCCAATCACCACTCTCTCACCCTTGTGTACAGTCATCACCACTTCATCCAACTCACTCAAAAATTTTTCTTTCTAATCCATTGCACACCCAACTTGTGGAGCATATGCACTAACAAGATTCTTCATTACACCATCAGTTTCCAGCTTCATAAACATCACTCTATCCGACACTCTTTTCACCTCCAAAACACTCTTAGCAAACTGTTCCTTCAGGATAACCCCTACGCCATTTCTCCTCCCATCCACACCATGCTAAAACAATTTGAACCCGCCTGCAATACACTTAGCCTTGCTCCCCTTCCATCTGGTCTCTTGCACACACAATATACCAATCTTCCTTCTGTCCATCATATCAGCTAGCTCTCTCCCTATACCAGTCATACTGCCAACATTCAAAGTTCCGACCCTCACTACCGCAATCCTAGCCTTTACCTGCCTTCAGGCATGCCTTCCCCCTCTTGGTTATTGATGATCCATATTTATGTGGTATACTGTTCCATAAGGTTCACATGTAAGTACTTGGCTCTTTACCATCTAGCTTTGTATTTGTTTTATGTTTGCAAGAGAAATTTCTGTATGGATATAAGAGTTCATAGGTGTGTACTAGGCTAATGGCCCTGGAGCCTTTACAAGCCTAGCCCATAGGATTACCCTGGCACCCTGGCATCGTGCCACTCGACCTTAGTTCCCAGTGCCTCTGTCAAGTAGAGCCACTGGAGTGATCCCCGGGATGAATTTTCTATTTCCCATCCACTCATCAAGATTTCTCTTGAAGACAGCCAGTGAGGCGCTCCGCTTGACATGTATGGGAAGTATATTCCATAGCATGGGCAGTCTCTGGGTTATGAACTTGTCCCTCCAGCTTGTTCTGTTGATTGTGGTAATGAGGTTGATGCCTCTGGAGAGTGTAGTGTGGAGGGATTGGGATTTCTTTAGATGTAACATTTCTAACAGAGCTTGGTCAGACATGGCTTTGTAAGTCAAGCAGAGATCACCTCTAAGTAGGCGATATGAGACAGAGAATAGTTGGAGTTTTTTTGAGTCTGTCCATATAGGAAAAGTGTTTAAGGCCTAAGATCCTCTTTGTGAGGTATTTTTGAGGCCTCTCCAGTTGTTGTAGGTGCCTAGTGAGGTACATGCCAAATGGGGCATTGTACTCGATGATTGGCCTAATGAGGGAAGAGTAGAGGGAGACAATGACCTCTTTCTTCCTTGCTACAAAACTTTTAGTAATAAGATGTGCCACATAGAAGGACTTTCTGACCACAGTGGCAATGTGTTGGACAAAAGAGAGGTTGCTGTCAGCCTGTGTTCCCAGATCTCTTATGACATCTTCTATTTTCAGTGGACTACCATTGATGTGGTAATTCATGGGAACTGGGTTTTTCCCCAAAGGGGTTGATGACACATTTTTTAACATTGAGCTTAAGGCCATGGTTCTGACACCAGTCATTAGTTTCAGTGACTGGATTCTGGATATGCCAAGAAAGTAGTAATTTGTAGAATGGATATAGGTTTTGATAAAACAGTCTGTGTGCAAAAGTGAGATGAATCAGCAGTTTACTGTTGGTATAGGACATCCATTGTAGTTTAATAGCATAGATGTGACGAGTGCTTAAGGGAATGTAAATGTAAATTTTGCTATTTTATAGTATGCTGATCCCAATTTTTGAAATACAGTATTTTTTGTTTTTGTTTTCGGTTGATTATATCCCTACCTCCCTAGGAAAATGTTGGCTTTAGGGTGGGATAGACATGTGTTAATTCTGCAGAGGGTACTTGGTTTCATACTTATATCTTTCACTATGTTGACAGTTTGAATACTAGCAGTTTGCTGTCAATAGTGATGTTATCTGTGTCATTTATTTTTAATGGTTTGAATAGACTTGAACTGGTTTTGCTGCAAAAATGTTTTGTTCTCATTGAGTAAAAGCTTGCATTTATGAGAGCAGTCAGAGTTTTCAGTAGACAGCTATAATTTTTGTACGCTTTTTACCCTGTACCCATTTATCATCAAGCACCCTCCATTTCCAATGTGCCTGTCATCTAGGTAGCTGTAGGGGTTGCTTTTGCTGACACTTTCTTTTATGTCCTAGACCCTCCCCTGGATTGGGGAATCATGTGACCCATGTCATCACAGGGCTCAGTGTGCTTCTTATGCACATGCAAGCTTCCATGCACCTGCTATGGAAGGTTACTGCATTCACAACTTTGTGACCCGAACACACACCCCAGGACTGCCCCAAAACATTGCTGCCCCTCTGAGAGATAGTGGTATAGCATGACTTGATAATGCTCCCACCCCCCAATCAGTGTGCACACCCATCTTTCCCTACACCAGCTTCAGCAGCCACCCATGCCACTAATCAAACATGAGTCACCTGTGTCACAGTCATGCCTTTAAGCCAATAGAGCTGACCAGTGACTGTGGTACTTGTGAAATAATTATGGCTGTGTTTTGGTGCTACACACTACTTCTCATACCTCTCAACCTCTTAGAGCAAAAAATCTGGACAAAGCCATCAGTAATGGGTGGGGGGGGCAAAGGCCCAAAAACAGGGACAATTTTTGAATATTGCTATTACAAACTTAGAAAACAGATATAAGTTTTGCATTAGCACAAAATTTCTGAAAGATATGAAGTCTGAAACTCAAATTTCTGTCATCACTTCCTGACTGAAGTCTTCACAATTTTATGAAAAATGGACCAAATATATGAGGCAAAAATCTGAACATTCTGCAAAAATGTACAGTTGAGCAGTATGCTACTGCTGAGTCATCAGTATTAGGTAAAGGTTTCTGGCCACTGGTATAATATTACATGTCATTGGTGAAAATGTAAAACATAGTGTTCTAAGTGTGAATCCTTGGGGTACATCTGTGCTTGAGGTGAAGATGTGTGAGTAGCAGTTTGCCAGGCTGATGTTTGGAACCTGTTCTGCAAATATTGTGTGCATCCTTTCACTGCATTTGACATTGTGGAGCTGCTGTAGGAGGATAGTGAGATTAACTGCATTAAAAGTCTTTCATGAAATCTCAGAAAAGGGAAGCACTGGTAAAGCCACTGTCTCATGAGGCATCAGTGAGCTGCATTATTTCTAGTACAGTTGTTTGAGTCCTATGCAAGACAAAAAAACGTGTTGAGTCTTTGTCATTTTGTTGTTTGCGTTTAACCTGATATTCATTTTGTTGTTTGCGTTTAACCTGATATTTGGGTATGTAGTACTCTTTGTATTTATTTTATTTATTTTATCTATTTAACATTTTTTATTTAACATTCTTTCCAACATTTTAGAGTGTGAACTAAGAACAGATTTGGGCCTGCGGTTTTCTGTTTTGTTGTTGTTGCCACCTTTGTGCAAAGTATACTTTGAGTTTTCTATATGGTTGGAACATGCCTTCTCTTAATTTTCTGTTCATTATTAATGGTAATGCTAGTGGTATAGGCAGTGCCACTTAACATTACTTTTAGAAAGGCAAAGGATAGATTATGCATGTAAGGGAAGCCACATATATATATATATATATATATATATATATTATATATATATATATATATATATATATATATATATATATATATATATACATATATATATATATATATATATATATATATATATATATATATATATATATATATATATATATATATATATATATATATATATATATACACACGCACACACTATATATATATATATATATATATATATATATATACACTTTTAAAGCAATTCTGTGTGCTTTTGGTTTTGATTAGTTTGAAAGTGGATTTTAGTGTTTTGCTTATGTGGTTTATGGTAAGTTTGGCAGCTGGACCCATAAAGGAGGTTCACTATTTACTCAGAGTAAATTTGAAATAGTAACTGAAGATTTTGAATGTATCTTGATCATACGGTAGATTAAATGGGCTGTTTTCAGTTTTCTTTGACTTTCTCATGTTGCATTGTTAACAGTGTTCCATACCAACAACAGCACCAAAGGAATGCATTGCTGTACTGGGAAGCTGATAAAAAACAATACTTTTGATTATATGATAAACATCAATAAAAGCCTATCACAATAGTTTTAAAAACATAGAAAAGTATGGTACTGTAAAAGGATTGTGTATATGGAGTAACCAACAGAGATTAGACTAAATTTATGCAGCTAGTACTTCGGAGGGCATCTGACAAAAACTGGACACAGCTGAAAGACAGGCAACAGAACAGATGCTACTGTACTTTGCATATGTCGTCTAAATATAGCAGAGTAGACAGCACAAAAATGCTATCTACTGTAATCTGCAATGTTAAATAAATATGCTGGCAATGATAGGCTGAAGTAATGTAGCCCAGTACCAAGTAACTGGTAATGGAAAATGCTGGTTGCTTTGTAGGAGGACAGTTGACTACGAACAGAAGAAAACACTATGGACAACTGGTATACTTGTGTGCTGAGTGGTATTTTTTGTGTAAGGGGAAACAGAATAAAAGTAAGAGGGGAACATAAAAAAAATGTTTGTAGAAAAGAATAAAAGCCTAGACTGCTGGTATGGTCATGAGCTAAGTTACAGCAAGAAATATCTCACCAAGTCAGGAATTCTTGTGTATGTTTGTAAAGTCAGTATAGGCATAACAAACAAAGAAGAAACACTGTTCTAAACATGTGTTCCAAAAGGAAAACGGCAAGAAAACACCTTTAATAGGATCCTGTGACAAAATGCTTCCACCAGACCACTTGGCATTGGGAACCCAGTTGTCTTATCTGAAAATATAGACACAGGAGATGGTACAATGTCTGAAGATAAAATATAATCAAAAGTGGGCAAAATTACTGGAATAGTAGAAAATATATTAAACCAGCAATGCAAAGTTACAAGAAATGGGAGATACATTGTCAAGCCATAAAAATGAGATAGATCAGGTTAAGAAGACTAAGGATGAATCAAAAGGTAAGTATGTGGTATATGTGACTAATATGAGAATATAAATGGCAGCATTAAATTACTGTCAAGGTGGAAGAAAAGGCCAGTATTTATTAATAAAATCAAGAATGGAATTGGCCTCAAATAAAAAATTAATAAACGGAGTGTAAAAAACAGAAAGCTATAAAGGACAGGCAGATGAAATAAGAGAATTTTGGGCTAAAAAAATAAACAAATAACACCACAGCAATGCAAGATACATGTTCAACTTTCAATATGCAACATACAGTAGAAAAATGAAAATCTTTGCATGAAAGTGTCTTCATAAGTACTTTTATATGCCTACTAGACTCTGTAATATCTTCCTGCATGTAGTAGATCAATGCTGGAGTGCAACTTGGGAGTATACTTCTCAACCTGCAGACACTGAAAATAGATTCAAAGGCTCTTGAAAAGTAGATGCATCAGGCTAAAAATCTGGATTCCTAATTAGTATACGGTGTGAACATATGGGATACTACTCAGAATGAGAAAAATATACAAGCATATTATGAACCACACAGTGTAAAACCTGAAGATTTTAATAAAAGATGGTACAAAATTCTGTCTTAAAAAATCATTTAATTTTGCTTTTGAAAAAGGGAGATTCAAAATGTGGGTCTTCTTTCTTTAAATTGTAGGTGTCACCAGTATATTGGTCATGTAGTCTGTTTCTTGTGTACTGAACATCTTTAGAATCCTTTGTTATGGGTGGCGATATTGAGAAAACCATGTGAAGTAATAAATTAAGGCTAAAAATAGGTATGTACTTCTGAAATAAGTAAATCATGAAAAGAGGTAAATCAAGCCTGAAATTAGGTACAGTTGAGAGGTCTATCTGAGAGTAAGGAAAATGTATTTTTGAAACTGTCCAGACTTTGTAAATTTTAAAAATGAGTTGCAAAATGTGATGGACCGACTATGAGGAACACAGATGATTTCATGTTACTGAATTGGGATCCTGAGCTGAGGAGATTAAAATATATAACCAAGCCTTACTCAAGCTAACAATGCATATTGTTAAAAAACAGTAACTAGTAAGTTAAAATTAAAAAAAAGAAACAGAAACCAACAATTAAAGAAGTGGTGGATATCATGCAAGAATGAAATGGGGGTAACAGAAGATAGAAGAAAAGAAATTTATTGAGCAGATATGGTATCAAAGAAGTGATCATCAGGCTGAGCTTGGCCAGACTGTATTAGACAGTAAAATAAAAAAGTGGTAGTTGTTGGATACTCAGCTACTGATGAAGGATAGCTCTGTGTGCAAACCATGAGGACTGCCGTATTTGTACTGATGTTATTGCAAGGATGTTTTTAAATGAAGCATTAAAAATATAAAATAAAATAAAAGCCTAATTAGTATGTGCTGTCAACACCAATGAGAATATAATAACAGTAATATATTAGTTTAAAGCTATAACAAGGGTATTGTGACGCCCCTGCACTGGGCCAGTAATCAAGGAGCCTCAATCTTCATCACTGGCAACAGTGAGGGACATGCACAATTGGAGGATTACAAGTACACAGACAGTAAAGTACAATTTCCCCTAGGAGCACACAGAGATCACACTCAGTCTGGGGTTGGTTTCTCCCTCTTTCTCCAAATCCCCAGTAAGATTCCCCATTGGCACAGCTATAGGGTTAAGATCTCAGCTGATGGGTTAAGCCAAGACTTCCGGTAGCCTCTCTGTCCAACCAGTGCTTCGTGTCCCCGTCCAAGTAGCTGACACACACACACACACACTTTGAGATTTGATTTATATACAAACACACACATGCACACCTGGAGAAGGCTATGGCCCTTTCTGCCCAGACTATAAGGTAGTTATCACTGCCACTAACCCCCTGTTTATCAGCTACTATAAAGGCCCTTACAAAGGGTGACCAATCCTGCTGTGTAAGGTTACTATTATCCAAATGGTAAGTGTGATCAAGCCAAGGCTATTTAGGAGTGGCGTGTACAGTCTCACCAAATACAGATGCAAGTACGCCAAGAGCTTAAATGTGTCTCACAAATATCAGCCACAAAGATAAGTTTAAATATATCTAATAATAAATAATAAAAGAACAAGACAATACTCAATCAACATAGTAACTACAGAGTTCAGAATCACAGGAAATATTTTAAAACACATTGCAGGACAGTCTCAAATGAATTCAGACAACATCTAAACTAATCTTTACTATATTCCTGTCTATCTGTAAAAATACTATACATAAATCTTACTTACAGAGCATCACGCAGGCAGAAGTGCTAAACGGATGTTTCTAGGTCCAAGACAAGGTACAAAATGCACAGTCATTCTCTGAGAGAGTTCTTAAATTACTAACAAAAATTACTACTGGGTCAACTTGGATGACATCACTGTTTGTCACCTGCCTTCAGTTCTCAGGCTAACAGATACCAACAGAATTTTATCATCTCTCTGTGAGAAGTACATATCTCTCAGATGTGCAGCTGCTAGGAAGCAATAAAACACTTTACATTTTAAACCTAGTAGTTAAAATTACTTTCAAGACAATTGAAAAAGTCTAGCTCTAGACATTGTGTCTGCATGCTGCATTGAAACTGAGAGATAACACAATTGTAAAACATTTTGATTCCAACTTATTTTCTTGAAGTTTTCCAAGTTAACTCTGTATGTTTCAGCTTCTACTTTTAAAACATACATTTGCACAGGTATATAGTTTATATACATTTCTGTTCTTTTCCAGTAGGGTACACTGTGGTTACATTCTTGAAGCTCAGTACATAATAGACAGTTCTGTATAAATCATAGCAATATTAACAAATTACATAAAATGATTTACAAAATTCCAGCTAGCTGGACTGGCAGCATCACAGGTATGGCAAAGGGAGCAGCTGCCATGAACGTAAGAGAGGAGTGCAGTCAGCATCATAGAAAAGGTGTCAGCTGGTCCCTGCAAGCAGTATACACAATCATTTAAGCAGATACATTTGCTGTCATGGCTGTTATGTGACAACCAGTGTTTAGCTTACTGTAAGGGTCACAGTCGGCTGTAAGAATTGTCAATCTGTCCATGACTTGTAAGTCTGCAAGGACTATGATTTCCAAAACTGCTTGCAGACTTGCAAGTCAAGGAACAACCAGAACTCTTTACACGGTGCCAGTCATGCCTTTGCCAGTCTGTGTATGTTAGGTGTATCAAAAAGGCACTTTTGGTCCTTAACTTTGGAAAGTGTTTTTGTTATTTTTGCTTGTAGAGGGAAGTCCGAGATGGGAGCTTTGCCAGGATCACTAGTTCATATAGTTATGACTCAGAATCACTTTGCTTCAAGCATTGAAATTACTGAGCATAAATGAAGAAGTTCATTCAGTTTAACAGGAAATATAAACTGTGCTAGTTTGTATCTACAGAAGTATCACACTTTCAAAATTATGCAATCATTTATCAAACAGAGTAAACTGTAAACCAGCAGTATCATGGCTGTTTAAAGCAAATGCAAAATGTCTATGTTACAGGATATATATTACTGCACACAGCAGGATTTCCTGAAATAAAGGCAGTGTGTGAGAGCAGGATACACATGAACATAAGTTTACAAACAAGGCTTAGTAAAACAAAGGCAAATAAATAAATAAGTGCAGCCAGTACTAAGTCTGCTAATGCTGCGTGCACTAAAACTGTACCATAAGGCACAGAATACAACAGCAAATAAAACATGAAATGGCGAATGTACTACTGCACTTACATTTTACTTACAAAGTCAAATAAATAAGTAGGTCATCATCATCATAATCAACCTTGTTTTTTCCCCTTTCCTACATAAGGTTGCGGTGTTAACTATCACCACACCTCTAGATTCAGAACTCTCCTACCTTCTTCAGCAGTCTTGCCTAACTACCACAGTTCTCTCACACAGTCCTTCCATCTCTTGACTGGGCATCCTTGTCTCCTCTTGCTTTCTTACCATTTCTCTAAAATCATCTTCCACTTTCCTGCACATGTGACCAAACCATTGTACATGGTTCTTCTTGATCATCTGTGCAGTCGGGGTTACTTTGACTTCTGCTCTGATGTCCTCGTCTCTGCATCTGTCCTGCAGTTTGCATCCTACTAACCAGATTAACAAGATTCCTCACCTTCTGCCTTCACTGCCCAGGTTTCTGCACCAGTTAAACTAGTCTTTTCTACACCTTGCTCTTCAGCTTTTTTTGACATTCTTACATTGTACACACAGTCCCTAACACTTTGTGCCATTTAGCTGCAGCACTTCTAATTGTAGCTTTGATTACCTCTTTCAAGCTTCCTTTCACCTCATCCACATATTTGATATACTTGAAGCTGTTAACATGTTTCACTATTTTCCCCTTCTATCTCAGTTTTCATCTTCTGATTTCCCTCATTTGCATCCATAATCACTGTCTTTCCTATACTCCATGTTGTCCCATGTTCTTTTCATTTTGCATTCCAGTGCCATATCATTAGCTGAAGTTTCTGTACAGAATCTGATTTTAGTGCCACATCATCTGGATACAACAGCTTTGGTCTGTCCCCTCTGACCTGTTTGCTGATTTAGTCTATCACCACTACAAACAATAGTGGGCTCAGACCTGAACCCTGATGCACATCCACTCTCTCCGAGAATCCATGGGCAAGTCCAAACACTGTTTGTACTTTGTGTCATTGTACGTAGCCTGCACTAACTCTACCAATACTTGTAGAAATACTAAGTCTGCCATTGTTATCTCTGTCAGAATGGTGTCAGAAAGGCATTGAGGGGTGTAGAGAATGTAGTAAAAGGACACAATACTACAGTTTGACAACTGGTGCTCCATGCCTGCCTCAGCTGTTCAGGGGGGGACTGTGCTTATGCATACCAACACAGTGTTGTGAAGTTGTTTGTGTAATAGTATACGAATGGATGGGGCAAACAAAATAAAAATATCACGTGCAAGGTGAAAGGGTGAGCAGCAGTAATTTAAAGAGGTCCACCTCCAGTGCCTGAGGGAGTCAATCATTCTGCACCTGCACAGTACTGGAAGAACTCTGAAGAAGCTCCACGCTGTATAGGTAAGTTGATGAAAAACAGTGAACTTCAGCAAGTTACAGTGGTTGTAAAAATATGGGAAAATAGTATTCTGCAAAGAAACACAACTTTGAAGTGATAAATGTTAAATTTATGCAGCCAGTACTCCGTGCAGGGGAGAGGATGATAGAAATGGAGCACAGCTGTGTGACAGGCAGCATAACTGATGTTTGATGTTATATCGTGCCTCATTTTTAAACAGAGCAAACACTGCTGCAGAAAATCTACTTATAATCTACAGTGTGATGAAACTAATGGCAGTGATAGGCTGAATGTAAATGGCCAGTACCAAGTATCAGCTGATGGAAAATACTGGTTGCTTTGGGGAGGGTACTCCAGTATTAACAGAAGAAACCACTGTGTGCATCAAGTATATCTGTAAGCTGGTCAAGTAACACCTGATGAAAAATACTGGTTGATTTGGAGGAGGGCATTCCCTTTTACCAACAAAATCTCTACAGACCAGGTATATCTGCAAACTTTGTGGTTGTCTGGCAAGTTAAAATTGATGGAAAATGTGGGTTGCTATGGTGGAGAGCACTCCGGGTACAGCAGAACAGTCTGACTGTACATTCTCAGAGGCAGTCTGTGCCCTTCGCTCACCAGAGCCATCAAGAACAGATGAGGTCCAGAGATGAGGCCTTGCTTACATGGAGGTTGTGTAAACAAATCTGTGAGAAGATTACTCCGCCTTCCAAACTCTTTTTTTTTTAAAACAAGAAACATCTTTATTAAATTATCAAGTATGACATAGGCAATCATACAAAATAAACTATACTGACAATTTTAGTTGCAAAGATTATGTATCACAAACCATATTGACATAATTTTAGTTGCAAACATTATACTTCCCTTATAATCTATCCAGTCATTGTCAGTCAGACATTACCTAGCTCTTTCAAATTATACCTTCTTTTAAAACTTGATGCTCCTGTGCATGTGTTGTTCCTACAGTTCCCATTTTTTCTATGCAATTTGCTCCTACCCTTTTTTAAAGAATTAAATTCCAGCTGCTTTATCTCTGTTTCTATATTCACTACTTCTAGTAAAGTTGGTTTAGACTTTGTTTTCCATTTTCTAGTAATCGCTTTTTTGTCAGCCACCATAATTAGACTCAGCAAGGCCTTACTATGTCTGGGCAATTTCGAGTCTGTATCATAGCTGAAGAAAATCATTTCCTTCGTTACACCAATTCGCTCACCCAGTATGTCTGACAGAGTAGTCTGCAAGGAATCTTTAAAGTCTGCCAACTCATTACACTCCCAATAATTATGTCCCCAATTGCCTCTTTCTTCTCCATCACACCTTCAACATTTGCTGCCTACCTGAGAAATAATTCCTTGGAGTCTACTTGGGGTATAAAAATACCTGTGTAAAAACTTCCAAGCAGAGATCCTAAATTTTCTAGGCTTTGTAGCATAATTGGGAGACATACATATATTTCCCCATTGCTTCTTTCAGAATTGCTTATCCAATCTCTCTTCTCAATCCTTTCTAACCTCCTCTGATTCTTATAGTTACCATGCAATATTTTGTATGCTTTATTAATTATTCCTTTTTAACAGCAGCTTCTTTTCTAGATTCTACTAAAAACTCTACCAGTGCTGGTCTTTCACTTAGGAACTCCATATTTCTTTCTCTTTGCCTATACTCTGATATCAATCCTGGATAGGAAGGCAGTCTCTGTCCTGCAGTTCAAATAAGTTCTTGGCCTGTTCCCATTCTTACCTTTCTCTCTCTAATTATTTGCTCCCAATACCATAGTTCATAGTCATCCCTATTGGCAGAATCTCCCTTCTCCATTCCTGTGTTGGCTTAGTTCATAGAATATTTTCTGCCACTTTATGAATATAATATTGTCTTCCAAACTCTTATGACTAACTTGAGACTCTCCATAAAGGCAGCAAAACCTGCCTGTCTCCGAAGTAAGCAAACTGTTATTAGCCTCAAATCTGTAATTTTACTGGTACACAATTAATCAGATTGCTGAAAGGCATCAGTACTTATCTTACAGACAGATACAAAGATTTTATGATGTCTTCATTAACTAAGTTCATCAGCCGTACCCATGAACACAGTAGTAGTAGTATCAACATAATTGCTTGGCTCCATGGATTAGAGGGATGGAGCCCTGACTGCCACCCATGTGACAGGACTTCACTGTGCGGTTCCAACACTGGAGGATCCAGGCATAGTGAGACAGGAGTGAATGGCCATTGCCCATTTGCCTGTCTCAGAAGAAAAAGGTTGAAGGTTTTCAGGTAGCACATAGGGAAGAGCAGTTTCCATAGTGGAGACCTGGGAAAACTACATTCATTGCTTCAGGGTCTCCTTTCCACTACTTATCAGAGCATGTGTGAGGAGACAGGCATCATAAACAAAGTAAAAATCCTCAGGCCATCTTGGAAAAACAGTTTGTGGCCCCCTCCTGATCATTGCTCAGTCTGGTGATGGGAATGGACCATTTGGCCAGGAGGTGGATGATGATCAACAGACAGATGGTGCAAAGACTGAAAAAAAATAGCAGTGCTGTAACGATACAGGTAAACACTCAGTCTCAATATTCACAGCTTAGGAACTATACCACTTTAGAAATTCCCACATTCCAATTTAAAATCCTATTCTCCTTCACTGTTTAAAGATGTATTCAGTAAATGAGTACATGTTGCAGTCCCAGTAATGGTTTAGTACATCTCACACTACTTCATATGGGGGTACATCTGCTAGCTTATTCCGAGCCAATGGCATAAGTTCCCAAAGTTCAAACATGCGATAATTTCTCCCATCCCAGAACCATCCTCTGCCTCAGCCCCTCAAATTTCTGTCCAGTAACCAATATCTGTCTGCTATCAAAGCTACAGGGAAACTATATATAACCAGTTGTTAAAGCATGTCAGCAAATTGGGCCTACAGAGACTTTCTCAGTATGTCATTTTAAAGGTTTAAAGCCGTCACTGCCATCTAAACCATAACTGTTTCCATTTACTGTAGGATGTAGCAAAAAAATGATCATTTGTGCACTCATAAGTATGGGAAGGGCTTTTAACATGGTATTTCAGGTGATTGCTTCAGAAGTTAAATAACCTAAAGACTGTGGATGGCTCTTCCTCTATAACATATCCTTTAAAATATCAGCTAGAAATACTCATTCACACATTGACCTCTGAAAAAAAATGATGTCCCAAAGGGACCAGTAATGATACTTTATTCTTCTTTGTATGAATGAAAATAAAGCATAACTCAAAGAGCACACCTAACAATCAGTGCAGACGGCCTGCTTCTGCTAAAATCAGGTAAGCAAACTACCACAGTTCAGTTAGGCCTTCAGGAAGACCTGCTCAAAGTCTTGAAATGGGTACAAACATAAATTATCCTTCAACACTTCAATCTGCATACCAAGGATTTAAAATTTCCCAAACCCTAATTCTGCTTGCTCTGGTAGAAGCATTTGTTGGACAAATTGAAACCCATGAATACTTGGGACTAAGACTGGGCCCCATGCTTTCATTTAGATGACCTGCTGAAATGTGACCTGTCAAGTAAATGAAAGCCACTTATAAAGTCTATAACTTGCATGTTCAGGTTAGGCGAAGTCTTTACACTGGTGTTTCCTTCTCAAAAAATGAGTATATACTCCTAGTCATTGTAATGAATTCCATCTATAGTACAGCAATCCTACAAACAACAGCCAATAACAGTTGTAGGCTTGTTTTTCTGGCTGATAACAATGAGCAGTACTGCCAGTCATTAAAAAGGGTTAATTTGTTGAACATTACAGCCCTTGCTACTTTCCTTCATTCTTACCTAATTTTTAAACTCCTACATCAAAATTACTGTCCTCTGTAGAACAATGTGGCCTTATGCTAGACAGTCTAGCTTTGTTCTAACTGATGAGGAATAGAGCTTTTTGAAAATCCGCCTCTGCAAACTAAAACATAACTCCCTTCTAGACATGTGAAATTAAAATGGCTGTCTCATATTCAGAAATGGCCTCTTTTCCCTCTTGTACAGTGGTATTCAAGCTTTAGTTAATACATAATTGTAATGCCCATGCACTGGCCCGCCTCAGTCCTCACCACTAACACCAGTGAGGGGCATCCACACTGGGAAGGATAACAAATACACACACAGTAAAGTACAATTTCCCTTAAGAGCACACAGAGATCACAGTCAGTCTGGGGCTGGTTTCTCTTTCTCTCCAGTTCCCCAATAAGACTCCCCACTGGCACAGCTGTAGGGTACAGATCTCAGCCTAGTGGTCAAGCTAAAACCTTCAGCACTCTCTTTGTCCATCCAGTGCTTCGTGTCCCTGCCCAAGTAGCTGACACACACACACACACACACACACACACACACACACACACACACACACACACACACACACACACACACACACACACTTTAAGATACGAGTTATATACAAACACACAGACACTCCTGGGGAAGACTGGCACAGGTTCTCCAGCTATGCCTCTTCCTGCCAGGCTATAAGGTAGTAGTCACTGCCACCAACCTCTAATATCAGCTACTAATAAGGCCCTTACCAAGGGGTGTCCAGTTATTACTGTGCAATATTATTATCCAAATGGTAAGTGTGATCATAACTTTTTAAGGCTTATTGGAGTGGCTTGGCTAGTATCACTGTAGACATGCAATGTACTCTAGAGCTTGCATTACCTCTACATAAAACAGCCACAGTTGAAAGGTTTAAAAATATTTAATAATAAACAAAAACACAAGACAGTACTTCTTACTACACAGTGCTAGTCAAGAGTTCAGAGATCACAGAGAAAAGCTTAAAATAATCAGAATAGTTCTGACAATACAGAAAACAACTAGTCTAATCTTCCTATTTCCTAGCTGTTTCTAAGAGAGAGACTAAAGTCTAAGATTATACTTACATACAGACACTGGCAGAATGCTGGTGAGTTGGAAGTTCTCAAGACAAAACCAAAAAACTCCCTCTCTCTCTCTCTGTCTCTGAGAAAGTCCTTTAAATTGATAATACATCCGGCTGACTCATTTTAGATTACATCATTCTTAACAATTCTCTTGTATCCCAGGCTTGTATCCCAGGCTAACAGAAACTTTACATTAACATTTCTTAGTAAGCTTGCACCTGGTTAGAAAATTACAGCAATAAAAGACATATATGTAAAATCTAGCAATTAACTCTAGTCTCAAACCAATAGGAAGAATTCTTTCATCCAGACATCTCGGCTCCGTGTTTTAAGATCATACAATTATACAATGCTTGACTTATCAGTTTTCCTCCAGCAGAGTGCAATGTGATTACATTTTTGCAGTTCAGCATCCAATACAGTCTTTTCACATTTAAGAGAACTAGCCTGTGGCTTATATTAATATTTACAAATTACAGAATTATCTACAAAATTCTATCTAGCTAGGCTGGCAGCCTTCACATATTTTCACAATATTGTGATCAGTGCACCACCTCAGTAAGCAAACTTAAATAAGTAAATAAAGAAAATTCTGGACATGATGCTAGCCCATTGTGGGATGCACAACATGCATCATACACATTCAAAAAAGCACACACAGCTACTTGAAAACTCACCATTTCACCTATGACACATATTTAGGATATAAGTTGAAACCAGAGAAAAACCCCACATGGGCATGGGAAAAATGTTCAGACCTGAACCATAAGGCATCCTATCTGAGAAGTGAACTGGAGAACCAAGTACTATGAGGCAGCAATAGTAATAACATTGTCACCATGTTACCCAGCTAAGAATGCACCTTATGGTTATTTCCTTGCCAAGTGTTCCAGTGTTTCTGGAGTACTGAGGGGATATGCTCAAGGCAGTACCAAGGCCAAGTATTCTGGTTGCCAGTGTTGACTGGGCTCCCCCTCAGCTCTAAGCTGAGGAATAAAAACGTAAGTCCCATCCAAGCTAAGGACCAGAATAAAAAACTCTTCTACTTTAATAATTGTAGCAGATTATTTGCTACAAATGTATTGAGCGGCTTTCTACAGTTAAAGTACTGAATGCTTCATCCCTAACTGCAAATGCAATGTTGGCATTCATTTTTGAAAGCCAGAACATATCGGCATCTGCTGACCACTTCTCCCTAACACGTTGCACCTAGGGTAGCTATCCCCTTTGCCCTGACTTAGCTACACCTCTGGCTCAAGGTTTTTGCTGTCTATTCAGAACAACTTCCAAGAAAAAGTATTTGACTGTTAATGCAAGCCTTTAATCACATCTGGATTGATCTTGATGCTGCAGCAATAGCTTTTATAACCATGCTGGATTTACATCATTCTTAATTCCACTCAGCACAATCCTTTTACCAAAGTGAGTTTTTATTATTGTCGGAGTTTTTATTTCTGATCCATTGTTCTTTTTTTATTTAAAGCTGCTACCTGATGGGTGGCACACTGGTGCAGTATTTAGTGATATGATGTCAATTTTTATTGTCCTCAACTGATGGCTTCAGATCCGATCCCTTGGATTCGACTCGGCCATTACTAAAGCTCATGGCAACCAACAGCTCTTGAGCTTCTCCCTTACCTCTGATGCACCAATCCCAATTACTTTAGATCTCATTTGCAGCTTTTCAGTGAAAGACGTAGTTTCCAACACTGTCAAGTGATATTAAGATAAGTTGTGAAAACTTAATTTATTTACTTAATTCTCCTTTTGTTATTTAGGTTAAATATTTCACTTACCTGTTGCATTCTTTTTTGACTTGTCTTGTGCTAAATTTCTTAGTTTTTTCTTTTTTTTTTTGAACAAAAGTACCTCTTGATACTATTGTTAGCATTTTTTCCATAGTTCTACATTTTATGTAGTTTTTCAAATATTGTTGGTAGCTGTTCTTTGCTCTTTATGTGTCCCTGTCTCTATCTCTGTTTAAAAAAATATATATAAAAAAATTGTAATAGAAATACTTATGTTTTCCCTTTCTTGATTTTTGTTGGTGTAACATCCTAAAAATCTTTAATTAGAGAAGTGACTGGACATCCAGCAACCCTTTGTCCGAGGAGTCTGTATTCCTGGAGCCTTTTGTTACTGGACCATCTATCTCCTGGGTGACACTGCCTGCTGATGAACTCATTGAGTTGATCTCTTGACATGAGTGGAAGAAACCCAACTCCATTAAGCTTATATACCTCGGAGACCAGATAAGATTATGGTACTACTTGTAGACAAGCAGTTTTGGGGAAAGAGGTGCCTGTTGATGTTATGGTCATAGTGGTGGCTACTAAAAAGGAATTTGCCACAGAGAGTTCTACTGCCTATCCCCTCAACAGGGAGTCTCTGGTGATGGACAAATTCGGGAAGTGTATCTATGCTTCAGTGACCTTCGCTTTAAGGTCACTGGATTATTTGGCACATTTCACAAGACTTCAGATGGATTTGATTAAGGAGATGTCAAATACCCCAGGATCTGTTACTGAAGAGGTTCAGTCATCTGTGACTTCTCAGTTGGCTACCTTGCAATCCATTTCCAATTTTTCCATGAGGTTGATTTTGCATATAGCTGAATGAATCTCAAGGGCAGGGAGTTCAGGCATATATCCATTAGGAAGCATGCCTGTATGCTCTTGTGTGATTTTGCAGAGCCCTTCAAGTCCTTGTTGTCAATGCTTCTTTTGACGTCTTTGTTTGGCCCCAAGGTGAGGGGCACTCTATCCAGGTGCGAGAAGGATGGAAGGACCCTGTCTGCCGTTGGCGTACATTTTTCAACCCCTCAAAGATCCTTTTTTAGGAATCATTGAGCTGGTTGGACGATGTGGTTCAAGAAGTCTCAGGGTCCGTTCCAGGACACACATGGAGGAAGTTCCCCAAGAGGCACAGGAGGGAAGTTGTAATCGATTACAACACCCCTGCGGCAGTGGTGGCCTGCAAAGCGAGGGGTTCAGAGTTTCTTTCTCTGACAGACGCTACCCATGCTTCTGAAAGGAGGCCTGATTTTCTACCTCTGGAGGCAATCCGGGGTCAACTATCCCTGCACCAGAGAGCCTGGCTAGATATAATGAAAGATTATTAAAAACAAAAAAGAAGATACACAGGAATGGTCCGTAATCAGGAACTGCAAGCTGGCATCAACCACAAAGGACGACAGTTTACCTAGGTTTCGTCTTTATTCACAGACTTCTTCAGAACAAATGCTTGTGCAAACTTTAGGCAATAAATACACTCCCACTAATTGAATTCAGTTGAATTAATTAATTTCAATTACATCTAATTAAGCATACCCAAGTCTCATTAAAATTTGACTTAGTCAAAAGCTCAAAAATAAAATGCTTGCAAAACATATACTGTACACCTAAATTTTCATATAAAACCACTGAACTGTATATTATCAAATAATATATGTAATATTAATACACATACCATATTTAATTTTAATGCATAAAAAAACAAAAATGAACTACACATAAAAACAATAATTCACAAAATATCTCAACAGATGTTAACTGCTTTTAACAAGTATAAATAAAATAAATTAATACAAATTAAATATACACATAATGTTCAAATAAGCTAACAATTTCATAATTTAATTATAACTCAAAAAATATATATCAAATAAAATATCGGTTTATCCCATAATATGTTTTAACTCCAACATGGGGGCAATACTTATATTGTCATTGATGCCTGGGAACACTGGTGCGTCCGACCTTAACTGCCACTTCATTTCACATATGTCAAGGTGAACATCTAAAACTCCACCTTGACTATCTTTTTTAATGTGCTGTATCACACAAAATTTAAATTGATGCCCATTATTTTGTTCTATATGCCTGACTAATGCGTTGGTATTTCTCATATGTTTAATATCCAAAATATGCTCACTGATTCTTTCTTTAAAAGATCTGCAAGTTTTTCCTACATAAAAAGCTGAGCATTGACAACATTTAGCTAAATAAACAACAGCAGGCCAAAAGCAGAGCACAGACGACAATTGTGATTATCAGTGGCAGGGGGCAAGGCCGAAACAATGGAGTTATCCCCAGCAGCAGCACAACTCGAACCAGGGTGGGTGGAGATAGACATTTCATATGGACATTTATGTGAAGTAAGTGGGCTTATGATTGAGTGTTTGCAGGACAGTTTGTCAAGTGGCGCTATTGGAACTAGCTCCGTTTTGGAGCAGCAGTCGCTTGACACACAAGTTTGTAAAGCTGACATATTATTTAAACAGCAACATTTTGTAAATGTGGGTTCAGTGAACCCTATTAATGGTATTGGCCCAACTAACATTGATAGTGTTTCAGTGGCTGTTATGAATACCAGCAGCTCTAAAAATTGTGATGTAAATGAAGCCAATGATTTGGCGGAGAGTGTTTTGTTATTTAGTGGTTCGAGTGTTAATGATTTAATTGAGTCGATAGTGGAATTGAGTATTTACCCAGTTTTTGAATCTGTTAGCAGTGGGGTTGCTGCTGATGTTGAAAATTTAATTGTATTTGAACAACAGATGGAGGAATTTGAAAACAGTGACATTGGTAATGCATTTAAGGGGCAATCTTTTATGAGCCCCGGCTGTATAGATGCTAATGACAGTTTTATGAATTTGAGTGAATTAACATTGACTAATGCTAGTATGGATGGGCAATTAAGTAAAATATTGGAAGTCATTGATGCCATGCAGGGGCCTGATAATGCTGTAACAATAAGTAATCCAATTGTTGTTCCTAATATTTTTGGTGACTATCGAGTTTATAACTACTCTAGTAAGGAAGTAAACAACAAACATGTAGAGTTACTTTCAAAAGGTTCCTCATTTATTCCAGTAACGAGGGGGAATTTAAATGAGATTTTGATTGACCTAAAAATGTTGACTAGGAGAATGAATCTTAAGATGTTTTTTGAAAATACAACAGAACGAGGTGGAATTGTATTAAAAAAGCCAAGTAAATTTAATCCCCCTTTAAATGGTATAGTGGCATTTTATGAGAAGTTTTGTGAGTTAGACATAAGGGACTATATGAACAAAAGTAGGAACTGTATTGAAAATAGGGCGTATGATAGGGCCAACAATTTAAATGAAGATGAACAAAAATTATTAAAAGAGTTAATTAATGACAAAACTCTTAGGTTTATGAAGCCTGACAAAGGTAGTGGTACAGTCATTATGGATAGAAATGACTACATAGATTACATGCTAACTATGTTAAGTGATGACACTTATGAGGAAAGCAGTTTGAATCAGGTGCATATAGCATATTCTAAAATTGATTTGCTGATAGAGGATCTTATAATGCAAGGTCAAATTGATGAGACTGAGTATTATTATTTAAAAAATGATTTTCCAATGGTTAGCAGCATTTTTTGTATTCCAAAATTACATAAAGGGTTGGATAATGTTAAATTTAGGCCCATTGTAGACGGGAAGAGAAGTAAGACATGTTTTATTAGTAGATTTTTGGATTTTCATTTACAGAAAGGTATAAAGAAATTTGATTATATTACAAAGGATTCATGGCATTTTTTGGAGAAACTCAAAACAGTTAAGATTGGTGAACATACAGTTTTGTTGGCTATTGATGTTTGTAACCTTTTTTCGGTAATCCCAAGTGGTATAGGATTACAATGGTTAGAAAGTCAATTAGTAAAGATTGGGATGTACGACCAAGACCGTATTAATGTATTTGTTACTCTAATGGAAGCTGTATTAGATAATAACTACATATTCTTTGAAGGGCATTATTTCAAGCAAAATACGGAAGTGGCAATGGGGGCTGCATGTGCCCCCATATATGCTAATTATATAATGTCCTTCGGGGAACAGGAATATGTGTTTTCTAGTGAATACAAGCAATATATTCAACACTATACCCGTTTTTTGGATGATATTTTTGTGATCTGGGAGTGTGGTGTTGAAAAAATCAAAATGTTTATTGATTATATAAATGATACAGTGCAGTTTCTTAAGTTCACTTTTGAATTTAGTAAAGATGAACTGTCATATTTGAATGTTCAGTTGAAGGTTGATAAAGTAAGGAAATGTTTGACTTGGTATTTATAGAAAGCCCACCTTTTCAAATTCATATCTGAATTATCAAAGCTGGCATCCCAATCATCAGAAGAAGGCCATAGTAAAAGGTCAGATGGTTAGGGCAGCCAGAATGGTTAGTGATGAGCAAGATTTTTTTAGTGAGGTAGAATTTATAAAGGGTATGTTTATTAAGAGGAGGGTATCCTATTGTTTTGTGTGAATCCATAGGTGATGAAGTAATACGGAAAAGCAATGATGGTACTTATAGGGCATTATTAAGTATGAGTAGTAGTGTGAATTCTTTAATGATTACACTATTACTGTTAACAATGCAAGTTCAAAAATTGAAATGGGGAGTTGTATTGTAGGAAATAGTGTAAATGACAGTAAAAAATGGTTCTGGAACAGGTGAATCTGAAATTTATATAGTGGATATTATACATAATAATTGAAGGTTGTTGAGACTTGATAATAATGTATGGAGCAAATTAAACAATCCTCCCAAATATGTATATAGGAAAGGAAAATCCTTTAAGCAACTGTTTGAAAAGGGAGGATGTTGCATGGGTGATACAAGTAGTTCAAGCAGGGCTAAGGGTAATTTTAAGTGTGGGAGATGTAATATGTGCCAGTACATTTTGGTTACAGGTTCAGAAATAGTAGTGGCTATCATGTCTATTGGTTTACATGGGCATTTTGATTGTTATACCAAAAATTTTGTTTATTTAGCTAAGTTTTGTCAATGCTCTGCTTTTTATGTAGGAAAAATTTGCAGATCTTTTAAAGAAAGAATCAGTGAGCATATTTTGGATATTAAACATATGAGAAATACCAACACATTAGCTAGGCATATAGAACAAAATAATGGGCATCAATTTAAATTTTGTGTGATACAGCACATTAAAAAAGATAGTCAAGGTGGAGTTTTAGATGTTCACCTTGACATATGTGAAATGAAGTGGCAGTTAAGGTTGGACGCCACAGTGTTCCCAGGCATCAATGACAATATAAGTGTTGCCCCCATTTTGAAGTTAAAACATATTATGGGATAAATTATTTTTATTTGATATATATTTTTTGAGTTATAATTAAATTATGAAATTGTTAGCTTATTTGAACATTATGTGTATATTTAATTTGTATTAATTTATTTTATTTATACTTGTTAAAAGCAGTTAACATCTGTTGAGATATTTTGTGAATTATTGTTTTTATGTGTAGTTGATTTTTTGTTTTTTGTTTTTTATGCATTAAAATTAAAATTAAATATGGTATGTGTATTAATATTACATATATTATTTGATAATATATAGTTCAGTGGTTTAATATGAAAATTTAGGTGTACAGTATATGTTTTGCAAGCATTTTATTTTTGAGCTTTTGACTGTCAAATTTTAATGAGAGTTGGGTATGCTTAATTAGATGTAATTGATATTAATTAATTCAATTGAATTCAATTAGTGGGGGTGTATTTATTGCCTAAAGTTTGCACAAGTATTTGTTCTGAAGAAGTCTGTGAATAAAGAAGAAGCCTAGATAAACTGTCGTCCTTTGTGGTTGATGCCAGCTTGCAGTTCCTGATTACGGACCATTCCTGTGTATCTTCTTTTTTGCTTTTAATAGTGTTTTGTGTGGTTCCTATAATGAAAGATATTTGCGTGCAGAGGATTATTTACAGGGGTTATATAATTCCCTTTTCCTTTCCTCCACCAAACTCAAGAAAAATCTGTAATGTTCCACCCAGTCACAGGGAAGAAGCAGCAGTGCAAATTCAAAACCTGCTAGAGAAAAGTAATCCGAGAGATCCCACTAGACCAGATAGAATTGGGAATTTACTCAAGGTTCTTTGTAGTACCAAAAAAAAAAAAACGGGAGTAGAGACCAGTTTTGGATCTCAGCAACTTAAACAAGTCAGTTCAACGAACCAAAATTTGGATGGTCATGGTTCAGTCCATTCTTACATTTCTGGACAAGGACAACTGGGTGTGCTCTGTAGACCTTCAGGATGCATACTATCATATAATGATGAACAGACAATCCAGAAGGTATATAAGGTTCCGTCTGGGTGCCAGTCATTACCAGTTCAGAGTTCTGCCCTTTGGACTTACCACAGCTCCCAGGGTGTTTTAACAAGTGCATGGCAGTAGTGGCAGCTCACTTCAAACTGCATGGACCAGGCATCAGTTGGTAAGGGCAAAAGACAAGGTCCTCCAGAATTGCTGTCTTCTGGAGATGACCATAAACTATGAAAAGTCCCCTCTGGAACCAACTCTACAATTTATGGGAGCAGTTCTCAACACAAACTGAACCATAGCCTCACTACCACCCTTAAGAGTTCAGACGATAAAATCGCAGGTTACAAAGATAATCTGCAGTACCAAGATTTCACTCTGCCTGGTCCTTCAAGCTGTAGGGTCAGTGGCAGCAGCAGTAACCCTGGTACCTTTAGCCAGATTTTATATGAGGATTCTCCAATGAATGCTAGCAACACAATGGTCGATTCTTTCCCAACCCGTGTCAATTCAAATACAAGTCATGCATACATGCGAGAGAGAGATCTCAGGTGGTGGGTTCAATCAGATCATGTTCTACAAGGCCATCCTTTCATTTTCCCTCAGCCCAAGGCCATAGTGACCATGGACTCTTCCCAGGTGGGGTGGGGGGCATTTTCTGGGGAGAACAGTCTAAGGCACTTGGTCTCATGTCCTAGAGATAAGAGCAGTGCTTTTAGCACTGCAAGCCTTCCAGGATACTCTCCCTTTGGGGACAATTGCAATTCATATGGACAAGGAGGAATGAGATCTCATTCACCCGCCTGACATGATTCATCCAAACATAACCAACCTCAGGCTGACTTGCCTGGCTTCTCCAGTTCCATTAATAGCCAGGCAATGTATGCTGTCTTCACCTGTTCATTGAATTATTTTATCTTCCCATAAGCCTTCTACCAGGAAGCTTTATTCCATCAAATGGAAGAGGTTTGTTCACTGGGCTCATCTAAATAATACTTAACTTTTTTCAGCCCCCATAAACAGCATTCTTTAATTTTTGACCCATATATTTAAAGAAGGAGCTAGTTCATCAGCCATTAAAGTTCATTTAGCCACCATATCAAATTTTCACATTGGTTTTGATGGTTCCTGTGTTGCCTCTCATAAATTAAGCAAAACCTTCTTATAGGCACTCTTCTTCTAAGACCTTCCTTTAGAGATCCTACTCCTTCGTGGGACCTGAATCTTGTACTGCATACTCTTAATAAGCCCCCTTCAAACCAGCAGCTACATGTGATCTTAAATACCTTTTTTGGAAGACAATCTTTCTGGTAGCTATTACCTCTGACAGATGAATATCTGGGATTCAAGCTTTGTCCTCTAAATCACCATATTTGATTGTTCACAAAGATAGAGTTACACTACGGACTAATACTTCCTTTCTTCCTAAGGTGGTGTCATAATCTAATATTTTCCAGTATTCTTTGCTAAATGTACTAACAAAGGTGAGTACATATTACATTTACTGGATGTCCACAGATAATTATGTTTCTACCTACATAGAACAAAAGACATCAGAAAATTTGAATTGTTTGTTTCATTTACAGAAGTCAAATTGGGAAAGACAGTTGCCAAAGTAACTTGAGCCAGATGGCTGACTGAACGTCATTTTATTTATAGCAAATTGGGTATGATTTTACGAAAACTGTTATGGGCTCATTCAGCTAGGTCCATGTCAACTTCTGCAGTTTTCTAACCTAGACCGTTCATGGACAATATATGTGCTGCAGCAACTTGGGCTACTCCCCATACCTTTATTACTCATTACAAATTGGATCTGGTCTACAGAGGTAGTGCATCATTTGGCTCAGTGGTGCTCAGGAATATCCTTCCTTGAGTCCACCATGGATTTCAGGTAGCTGGGGACTATGTCCCATCAGTTGAAGACAGAATGAAAATTGACAGCATCAGATAAAGTAGTTGTTTTTACTATAACATTCCATCTGTATTGTCCATTTTCATACTTCCTCAACTCCCCTCCCACCAACCTCCATCCTTGAAAACTTAGGGAAGAATAAGTGGTTACAGGACATTTCTGTCCTTTATGTTAAGTTGTAGCTATAACCTTCTGCCTTTCGGAATACGAATATGCATTTCTACTACGTCAGCAAACAAGATTTGAGGTAATTGGGGTTGGTGCATTGTGGGTAAGGGAGAAGCTCAAGAGTCTTTGGTTGCCACAATCCGAACCCATCAGTTGAGGAAGATTGAAAATGAGCAGCACAGATGGAACATTATGGTAAGTATATAACTTCTTTTTTCTGCTTCACATTGTTTGGTTCCTTTGTTTGTTTCTTAATGAGTTGCAATCTGTGTGGAACTTGATTACTTATATTATATTTAAGTGGGTATTTACTGAAATCTCTTGCTTTCTTCCATATTCCAGAAACATTCTGGAAGGTAGAGAGCCTGTTCTACTCTGACTCATGTGTGTATGTGTGTGTGTGTGTGTGTGTGTGTGTGTGTGTGTGTGTGTGTGTCTCTCTCTAGATATATATATATATATATATATATATATATATATATATATATATATATATAGGTGTATATAGATATAGACAGATATATGCCTATACACACACACACAAGAGTATGTGTGTGTGGGAGGATGCATGCATGTATGCAGACTTTAATGTGTACCCTTGTGGCATACTGGCAATTCTTCCCCCTTTCTGAGAAACATTGGACATTTGTCGGTTGTGTTAAACTTGTGGGTGGACTGAAAAGCATATGCATCATTTCATGTCATTAATGTTTTTGAAAAAAAGTAACTGTAAGTAAAACAAATTTGCACTTAACAGTATTTGTATAAAGCATTTTATGATATAAATTGCATGTTATATAGTAAAGCAGATTTGTGTAGTATGCATTCAGAGGTATCTAAAATGAGGGGGTCTGGATGATTTTCTTTAGTGATTGTTGTACGTAATAAAGGTATTAAAGTAAAAAAAGTACTTCCTTGTAATTAATAAAATGTATGCATTATAGTGTAAAAAGAGAAGAAAGGCTGGACATAAGCATGTTTAAGTTAATATGCTGTAATCATAGGCTGTTGGGTTGGGGTGGGGTATAAAAATGCGCTGATTGTAATGTATGTAGAATTGAGATGTTTTCCATTACTTTTTCATAAGTGAATGTCTGGATAAATACCCTTAGCTTATTAAAAAAGTTTTTTGTGTAAGTATGTGGGCTTTACAAATAAGAGAACACTGAACACAAAGAAAGGTTTTCCTTAGCAAATAAACATTCAGTGTGAGTTGAGAAATGTGCAGCTGAGGGCATCTGCCCACGATGTTCTTATGTTTCCATGGAGACAAGCTGCTACAAGTGCAGGCAGTAAAGCTCAAGGGTTCTGGATATTGTTTGCTAACAGAATTTAAAATTAAAAAGTACATGGGGAAGCAGCTCTGTAAAAAATAGTGTGAAATTATTGGAATTGAAGAAGAGATAACAGCTTTCATGGTACCTAAATATTTTGTGCATTTTGTAGAACAGTGTATAATTTAGTTTCATTTAAAGATAGCCAATGCACTTTTTCTTGAGGCTAAAAGTTAATGTTTTCTGAAAGTATATAAGCTGTTTATCACATCTGGGAGGGGAATATAGATAAGTGTAAATAGAAGCACAGGCTGTGACATGTCTTAGCATGGGTAATATTAATTTGAAGTTAGTTAATGACTGTGGATGCAGCTGTTTCTTTGGGACAGTTGTTCCTATCAAGAGGGTTAAACATCATTATTTGAAGATCTACATAGTTTATTTGTTTGTTTATATGTTAATAGGTCATGGGAGTGTTCTGGGTGTGTTTTGTAAGGGTTTGGCATAATAGTTAAGGCATTCACCTTCTAGACAAAGGATACCGGGTTTGATTTTGAACTCAAGTTATTGGCTAGGTTTAAAATGGCTCTTCATGGCAATTAGCCTAATGTTTAAAAACAAAAAGTCTTGTAAAACATGACATAGTTTCAAATGGAAATGACAAGAAAAAACTGTATAAAAGATCAACCTGCCAAACATCAGTGAGTACATGTAATAGAAAAAATGGAAATTGATATTTTAAAAAGCTGTCTTATATAATAAGCTGGAATAACTTCTTTTCATAATGGCTCTTCCATCCATATTATTTTGGAATGTTAATGGCGTCACAGGTATAGGCAAAAAGGTAGGAGTATTGAATTATATTAAGAAATGCAGATTACAAATACCAAGGCTACTTGAGACACATTTGGAAAGAAATGAGCATGTTAATTTGGTAAAAAAAGAATATCAGGATAGATATTCAGCAGAATATCAGGGAAAAAGAAAAATGGGGAGTGGTTATGCTAATTGATACAGAAGTTTCAGTAGTGATAGAAGAGGAAAATAAAGATAGTAATGCTAGAATTGTGGTAGTAAGGAGCTACTGGCAAGAGAAAATGATTAATCTGGCATGTATTTATATTCTACCTAAAACGGCTATTCTAGAGCTTAAGAAAAGTTTGGGAGAAGTAATCAGCTTTCAGCAGGGGTTATTAAATAATGATGGGGACTGGAACTTTATTTGCAACTGTGAGGATGCATCTAGCGGACCTAGAAGTGAAATTTTAGCAAAAGGTAGATTTCTCAAGAAACTTATGAAAATATTTGATATGGAAAGCATGAATTCGTAGGACCTCTGAGTGAATTCACATATTATTCCCCGAGGTACAATAACCAAGCTAGATCAGACAGTCATATTTCTGAGGAACATGTGCAGTTAATCGAAAGCTTAGACACATATCCAATAACTATTTCAGATCATCCACCAATAAAAACTAAGATAAAAATACAGGGTAATGAAGTAAAATGAGACATTGGAGCTTCTCCACCTACCCGTTAAAGAGGGGGAATTTAAGGAGGAGTAGTAGTGGAAATTATTCCAGTCTATATAATGGAGTTATTAGGGAAGATAGACATTTCTTTAAAAGGTATAGCTATTTATTGGGATAAAATAAAAGTGGGGTTTAAATATAGGGTAGAAAGAAAAAAAATGGTTGAGAAGTAACAGGAATTATTTAGAGGGGCTGGCAAAGGTTAAAGTATTGCAGAATAAGGGGAATCTTACAGAAAAAGAAGAGGGATAACTGTAGAGTGCTGAAGTGAAAATAAAGGAGTAGCTGGATAATATGCATGAGTTTAAAAAGATTGCTGTTAAGCAACCATTTTTTGATAATAACTTCAGATGAGGAAATGTTTAGCCTAATGATTTAGGCAACAAAAGGAGAAAGAGCTGCTGCCAAACTTAGGGAACCTATAACAAGAAAAATAACCAGAGATCCTGCATAGCTATTAGCAATATTTCAGAAATTTTATGAACATTTTTATAAAGCAGATAAATGTGGAATCTAGAAAGAATACAAATGGAAATATTTATGGAAGACTTAAGTATTCCAAAGTTAAAAGAATTATGAAAAATTTTATGAAAATTTTTATAAAGTAGAGAAATGTGGAAATCTAGAAAGAATACAAATGGAAATATTTATGGAAGACTTAAATATTCCAAAGTTAAAAAAAGTATGAACCAGGGAACTGATAGTCACATAACCAAATTTATTAACAACACAGTGCAAAGCTTTTGAATATAACAACTCTTTCTCAATGCAAGCAATTATATCAATTAACTCAATGCTTAAATACATTTAAAAAACATAAGCCAGCCAATCAAAAATCAGTATAAATTAAAATCAGAAATATTAACCTTTTAAATTCAAAACATATCCTAGCTAAAGACACATAATTAGGTAAAATATCAAAATATACTATATAAAATAGAATAATAAATATTATTACAAAATTAGATATGGGAATAGTTTATTTTTAGTATAGACTTCATACTATTTGTCCTGTTGAAGCCAGATGACATATCATCCGTAAAGTAATTTATCCATCTATTCAGCATCTTCAGTTCTAGTAACAATATCTCCTCTTTAGTTGGCGTATACTTTTTGTAGAACTCTAAACGTAAATATATGTTCATTACCATAGTACAGAATGTGCTTATATAAGCATTGGTAACAGTCCCTCTATGAATTTGAGAGAGATACAAGGCTGTTCTCTCTCTCAGCCTTTTATTTGTCTTGCCTATATAAAAACATGTACATTTTGCACAATTAGCAAGGTAGACTACAGTCTCAGTAATCCAAGTGGCGAAAGTGTTAAACATAAACTTCTCATTGGATATAGGATGTTCAAACTCTACATCAGTATTAATATGTCTACAATAAATACAATTGTAACATGGAACCATCTTTTTTTTATAACTTGAATACATTGTTGCTTGAAGTTCATATCTTTATAACATAAAAGTGGTTTTAAATTCTTTTCTCTTTTATATATAAATTGTGGTCTTTCACCTATAACTTTCTTTAACTCATTATCAGTCTGCAAATTAATCCAATTATTTTCTATAATTTCCTTAATTTTTTCATACATCTATTATATGTTGTTATATAACTGAGGGACCAATTCCTATCATTTGTTCTTATATTTGTATTGGAATTGGGATTACTGTAAAAATAGGGATGACCCACTCCCTCACGTTCCGAAGTTCCATATTATATATTTTCATCAATTAGTTAGGTACTATACCTCTAGAATAAAAGTCTTTTGCCATATGATCAACTTATGTCCTGAAGTCATGTTCTAAAGTATTTAACTTACTTGCATGTAAAAACTGACTCTTCACAACTCCCTTATATATATGCCTAGGGTGCATGCTATTAGCATGCATGTATCTAGTTGTCTGGACATTCAGCCTATATATAGTGGTGTGTATTGTACCATTATTAATAAATAAAGTGATATCAAAAAAATTAATTTTATCACATGAAAATTTCATTTCAAATTCAGTTAAATCAGTTGTATCATATAGTCCCCTGACAGATGTCTGTAAATTATTGCTATCACCCACCCAGAGGAGGAAGATATCATCTACAGACCGTCTGTAGAAAATCAACTGATTATTTTTATAATTAACTACCAACGAGCTTATATCAGAGATGTACATTTCCACTCATCTAGCCAACATGAGGTTAGCGTAGCTGTTTGCTAACAATCACTACCCTTAGTAGCTGATGATGAAATACATAATTAAAATTAAAGACATTGTTCTCTAAAACTAATTCCAGCATTGAACAGATCAAAGAAGCTTTCCTGTCTGAGTAGTCACTATCCTTAATTAGAAACTCTGTTATATAGTGTAGCCCTGTATCATTGGGGATCACAGTAAAAATGGATTTTATGTCCATTGTCACAAGAAGTGCATCCTTACATGAATTGGTCTCTATAAACAACCTCATAGCTGAAAGAAAGTCACTAGTGTCTCTTATATAATCATTACTATATTTCAGTAATGATTTTAGCTGTTGATCAAGATATTTAGAAATAGGAATAGAAATTCCAAAGTTAGAGGTGGACAAGGCAACCATTAACAGTAAGGAGATAAGATAAAAATGCTGTTGTGTAATCAGTCTGCAGAAAAGTCTCCAGGAATAGATGGTATGCTGTGAAAATGTGGAAGCCAGTGGGGACGAAAATGATAAAAATCTGAAAGGTTTTGTTTACCAGTATATTAAATGGCAGGGAAGCACCAATATATTGGAAGACAGCTGTGGCTACTGTAATACCGGAAGATGGTAATGACCCCTTCAGACCCAGATTCATATAGGCTTGTTTCAGTTTTACACAATGGTTATAAAGTGTTTGACTATAATAACTTAAGGAATGGCAAAGTGTTGCCAAAACTGATAGATATGTATCAGTGTGATGGGGAGGCAAACATTTGACAACATTAATAGAACAACAATGATGCAGAGGGAATCAAAATATAAGAAAGTACCACTGTTGTCGGTTGGTCTTGATGTAGAGAAAGCATTCAGCAGAATAAGCTGGTATTTTATGAGTAGGACAATTGAAGCATTTGCATTCCATGATAAAATAATAAGGTTAATTAGCTAGATATATGAGGACTGGAAGCAAGAATTAAAATGGGAGGGTTCCTGTTTGATAAGTTGTGCCTTTATTATTTGCTTAATATTTAGAGTCATTGCCAAAGAAAATAACGGACTAAGATATTCAAGGCTATAATTGGTATGGCAATCAAGAAAAGTTGGCTTTATTTGCAGACAATATTATTTTGTACCTGATAAAACCAGAAAAGGACCTCTCAGTCATGTGGAACAATTTCAGACAGTTTCAAGTCTTTTCAGGATATACAGTTAATGAAGATAAAACAAAGGCTATTGCTGTAAGCTATGTACCCACACATTAATTGGTTAAGCAATACCCATTTTTATTGACGCAATGAAATTAAGTATTTAGGAGTATGGATTAAAATGGTTTCTGTTGTGGTAGCTAAGGATATGTGGGAAGAGACTAAACAAAGGGTAATACAAAAATCAAGAAACTGAATGCTCCTGTTTATGGATATGGGTAGCAAGATACAAGCAGTGAAAATGTTTTTAGTCCCTTTAGTTTTATGTACAGGTCAGGCATATTTTTATCAGCCAGAGAAGAAGCTATGGACAGTAATAAAGATTTAAAGGAATTTATCTGGGGGTGAAGAGGGCAAGGGTCAAGTGAGATAAGTTGATCCTTCCAACAGAACAAGGTGGTTTAGGATGACTTGATTTAAGTGGATGTTTTAGAGCTACATAGTTAAGGCTCATGTACATAACACAAGCAGAAGGCTGTCATGGAAATGGATTATGTTGAAACTGGGGAAATTCAAGAAGTAAAGAAAGAGTGAGATTTTGGATACAGATCCTTAAAGAGAGTAACAACAGCCATGCAGAATATTATTTTCTTGAAGTAGCAGAAAGTATTCCAAGAACTAAGTCAACATGAGAATGGAGAAAGGAGATTTTGCCAATAAGGATGACTGCAATTAGGGGTACAGAGAATAGTCAAGATGGGGCTGGAATTTACTGGAGAAAATTGGCTATGGAACCAAAGTATTGGGAGCAAATGACTAGAGAGGAAAAGATAATAGAATGGGAAGAGGCCAAGAAAACATTTGGACTGCAGATTAGAGACTGCCTTCCCAATCAGGGATTGATATTAGAGTGTAAGTTAAGAGAAAGGGATATGGGAATCCCAAGTGAAAGACATGCTCTGGTAGAGTTTTTAGATTAACTTAGAACAGAAACTGCTGTTAAAAGGAATAATTAGCATGGCATATAAAATATTGCACAATAACTATAGAAATCAGAGGAGGTTAAAAAATGATTGGAATAAGAGTTTGGATAAGAAGTACTTCACAAGGAAACCCACGTATGCAATATTCCAGAAGAGTTTTGTTTGGATAGGTATTTTATACCCCAAGCAGAATCCTCAGGTAGATGGCAGGTTTTGGAAATGTGATGGATAAGAAAGAGCTAACTGGTAACATTTGGTTTGGGAGTGTAATCAGTTGGCAGGCTTTAACAATTCCCTACAGAGTACTCTGTCAGATAATTTGAGTGAGCAATTGGGTGTAACTAAGGAAATTATTTTTTGAGCTGGGACACAGGATTTGCATTACCTAGACATAGCAAGACTTTGCTAAGTTTAATTCTGGTAGCTGCCAAAAATGCAGTTACTAGAAAAGCCACTGTTTAAACCAACTATTTTTGAAGGCTAGTAAATATGATTATCAAATAGTAAACTGTTATACAACCAGTCTGTTAGTGGAATACAAGACCAAGTTAAGAAATATTTGATATATGGTGACAGAATTGTAATGCTAATTTGTGCATCAAATTAAATCTAAGTGTTCTAAGAATGAAGCCAACACTATTAATTATATTCTTAAAATATTAGGAAAATTCGTATTCCAATTTATACAATTAATAAAGTTCTGAAAAATAGTGTAAGGCTTGATCTCTGATGTTACATCCTATGTTTATCTTTGGCCATATCATAATATCCCAGGATGTTTTAGGGGATTCACCTGTCCAGAAGAGCTTGCATCAGATCAACTTAATTGTATTGTACCTTTTAACTTGTGTCTGAAGAAGAGTATTTTGATTAAACGAAGACCAATTTGGATAAATCTTTAGTTGAAACATATGTATTCTGCTGCAATGGCTAATTTTATGTGTTGCCGTTTACTTATGAATTCATTCATACTACTGAATGTATTTTAACCATTGAATATTGTCAGTATGCTCTGAATCTGTGCTGTCAATCCATCCTAAATGCTTTATTTTTTAACATAAATAATCTGTCATCTTCATTTGCAGTTATGAGTTAGTAATATTTTTTATTTGTTTAAAATCTTTTCACCAAATGAAAAAAATTCTCAGTATCTAGATATAACAACCTGTAGTTGATTTATCATGTACATATTTTTTCAGGAAAAATTGCTTTTGATGCTGAAGGCCATTGATTTCATTTATTACACATGTCTTTATTAATTCTATAACTTCATCTTGACCAGGGTGCTAGCCCCACTCCGTTCGCTCCCCTACCCTACCCTCATTCCCACCCACCCCATTACAATTACCTTTATACCTAACTATCCCTCCCCTTCCTGTCCCACTAGCCACTACAATTCCACGTCCTGCCTGTTGCCACAACCACCTTACTAATCTGTCAATCTTAAAAAATAAGTCAAAAAATAAATCCAAGCACAATAACCCGACTAGGTAAAACAGGAAAAGTCATGGCCACAGACAAAGGTATTGTGAAGAAATCTTTTTAATTCGACAGTAAAATCCACAGATTCGTCTGCAAAAACATAAAATTCAAATCAACTCAAGCGCTTTCACCCAGGTCCTCCCGGGCTTTGTCAAGATAACAACTAAAATTTTTAACTTGTTTTATATACAACTTCCCAACAAGGCTAATTGATAATAATTAATTAATTAGCCAATAAGAACATATTCTCAACGTAAAAAACCTTTTTAACTTGATTACATCCATTTCTTAAAATCTTAAAAGTTACACAAACCTATTAAAATTAATTTCAAAGGTTGTATTGTTCATTATATGCAGTTCTAAACTGTGTTCTATTACCACCTACTAATGTAATCATTTTACTAAAACACCAAAAACAGCAGCCAATATTGGAATATATATATTGAATATAAGAATATATTATAAATTCATATAATTACCATGCTACGCATTTAACTAAAAAAACTAAAAATACTTGCAATAAACCTAATCCATCGAAAAATTATACATAATAATAAATAAATAAAATAAAATATATAATACACCATACCAGTTGGTGTACAATTTTGCCCTTCTCAACTTCAGAATACTGTGTAAACTAATGGCATCATTAAGCCCTGGGGGGTTGGAGGCATTGAGTTTTAACTGCCAAAGCAGTTCTCTATATTCAAGGGATGCTTCCCAATCCCCACCTCTTGGGTTATTTTTCACTTGTTCAAGCACCAAAAATTTTAAATTCATAGATTTACATACTAATGAGTGTTTGTAAAATGCATTTGACTCCTTTTTTCTACTCACATCATAAAGATGTTCGTATATTCTTTTGTTCAGAGTCCTTTCCGTTTTGCCAATATAGAAACAAAGACAATGCTGGCAAAACCCAAGATAGACTACCCCTTTTGTATTGCAATTATAAAAACCTTGCGTTCCTACATATGTCCCTCTAGATTTCAAGTACAGCCCCTTATTGTTGGCTATGTAGGGGCATTGTTTACACGCTTTACACTTATATGTACCCCGTAATGGTTGGGTGTTAACTTCACTAACAATACGATCCCTTTCGAATATGTCCTTTAGATTCATGTTCCTTCTCCTTATGAACCGTGGTCTACTGGTGATGACACCTTTAATATCCTCATTCATGGCCAAAATTGGCCAATATTTAACTACAATATTTTCGACCATCAAACTATCAATATCAAATGTGTGTACAAATGCACCCCTATGATCAACCATATTGTTGCTTGTTATCTCTAATTCCTTCCTCCGGGTTTCTCCTAACAAGGGAAAGTAATGGTCCACTCTTTTGGAGGCAATGTCTGAAGCTAGGGCATCAAATAATTGCATTGGGTACCCCCTCTCTTTAAACAGTGTTCTCAAAAATGTTACTTCATCATTAAACAGATCATTCTCACTACACATTCTAGAGGCTCTTATAAGTTGCCCCTTGATGATTCCTTTCTTTTGGAAAAATGGATGATGACTATCAAAATGAAGGAACATATTGGAGTAACTATCTTTTCTGTGGATGCTAGATTGAAAACAATTCTGTATATAATTTTTCTCCAAATTCACATCCAAATAATGTAACCGGTCAGTTTGAATATTATAAGTAAATTTCAAAAATTCAGTACTAGAACTAATGTACTTCATAAACTCATCAAACTCACTTTTGTCTCCCTTCCATAGGATACAGATATCATCCAGGTAACGCTGGTAATGCAAAATAAACCTGGTCCACTTTGATTTGAATATGTACTTAGTTTCCCAAAAGGACAGTACTAAATTGACATAAGCTGACGCACATGGGGTACTCATAGCAACCCCTCTTTTTTGTTTAAAGAGCTCACCGTTGAAAAAAATGAAGTTATTGTCAAGTATAACTTCCATAAACTCTACCAATAGCCCTATAATGTTGTTACTAAGGCTAGATGAGCTAACTAACAATTCATTGAACCACTTTAACCCAGTGTCATGCGGAATACTGGGAAATAACTCTACGACATCTATTGAGACCATGTATTGTGTTTCTAAAAAGAACTCTTTTTGATACTTCTCAAAAATTCCCAAGAATCTTTGCAAAGATACTGGAGTGATGATACAAAGCTCTTCAATGTGATGTCAATAAACTTCCCCAGTGATTCTGTGATACCCTTTGCTCCAGCTACAATAGGTCTAAACTGTAATGGATTCACTCCTTTGTGAACTTTGGGTATTCCAAAAATCACTGGGGTTAGTGGCTTCTGTACTAAGAGGTAGTTGAATAATTGTTCATTGATCACACCTTGGAGGAGGTGGTCCTCTAACATGTATCTGATTTTTGCATAGGCAATATTACGCTCATTAATTGACACCCCACTATACTGTTCAGTGTCATGTAATAATGAATACAAAATTGCTTCATAATCATGCTTGTACATTAAGACCACCCCCCCCTTTGTCAGTTTTCATAACCCTTATGCCTTCCTTGCTCAAAGCGTCTATTAATTTAAAGGATTCTTCAGGAAGATTACTAGAATCCACCCCTTCCTTATTTTTCTGGATACCCCTGATTTCTGCTTCTACCAACTCCTCAAATATCCTTAATGAAGGGTGTAAAGGTGGGTTTACCATACTAGATCGATGTAAAAGATTAGGCACATAATTCCTCCCTTTAAAATAAATATTTAAGTTCAACTGGCTTGTGAATAACTTCAAATCCAGAACAGTTTTGGTAGTATTAAGAGGTTTTGCTGGAACAAACTGTAGCCCCTTGGTGAACAGATTAAAATGTGTATCATCCACTATAATCTCAGTATAGTTGTAAATAGAAAAATTGCCTTTTTTACTTATTTTACAAATAGGGGCATAAATACTACAATTTGTATTATCCACACAAACCGTATTACCATATTCATTCACTGTTACCACCTGGATCTGTTCCACCTCTGAGCATACGGCGTAAATTGTCTGTTCCCCTGCCTCCCCGGAGCTTGGTAAAAACCCTGATCAAATTGATTTTGCTGCTGGTTTGATTTTTGGGCCAACCTTTTGCTCCTTCTAGGGGCTTGGGCATAAAACCCACCTTCATTGCCAATCTCTTGTTCATTACTTGAATTATTCTTGTTTGTTACATCACACGACCATCTATTCCTACTATTAAAACAGTATGCAACACCATTATTATAATCTTGCAGGTCACGCTCTAACTTCTTAATTTTTCTGTTAACCACTCTAAAGCAGTGTTCATCAACTTCTTTAAACGTGTATTTGTAGTCTTTTTTAATACTACCAAAACCAGAGTCATTAACAGTTGTATTATTAAGAGCATTAACTTCCGCTAACAAATCGGAAGTTTTGCCCTCATAATCCTTAACCATTAATTCAAGCATATCCAGCCCTGCTTTGTTAAACAGTGCTGACAAATCATTAAACAAATTCAAGCTGGGTGGTGCGTTATTTGGAAATCTATTCAAACGCAACCCTTTAGGAACCCTCTTGACTCGAATACACTCCGTGAGATAATCTATTTCCATTTGCGCCGTCTTATAAGCGTATAACTTATTATTTAACTCTTTAAGCAATTGCTCTACACAGTCATTCCTTGAGTTATTAACATTGCCAGTACCTTGTCTGAATGAAAAATTATTAGCTGTCCATCTATTGAAATTAAAGTCTCTAGTGGTATTCGACAGAGTTCCAGCATTCAACCCCTGTTTTCTACTTGGCTGCTGTAATCCTTCAACGCTAACCTGGCGACCAGGATCCGTTGTTCTCAGCGTCGGCGTAGTACTACGAGATCCGGAAACATCATTGTCTCTCTGTAATTGCTCCTTATTGGCCGGAATCTTATTCATTTCCCCACTCCGTTCATTAGTGAGAAGACCACTTAGTTGCGATAGCAGGCACATAGCCTGCTTGAATTCCCCTCTGGTTACTGGTGCATCATCCGATAACTGCTGGTTGTCAGCTAAAATAACACGTGTGTCACAGAAATCCACACTACCCGATCTCTCAGCCATGGACTTGAAGAACAAAACAAGTCAAAAAATAAATCCAAGCACAATAACCCGACTAGGTAAAACAGGAAAAGTCACGGCCACAGACCAAGGTATTGTGAAGAAATCTTTTTAATTCAACAATAAAATCCACAGATTCGTCTGCAAAAACATAAAATTCAAATCAACTCAAGCGCTTTCACCCAGGTCCTCCCGGGCTTTGTCAAGATAACAACTAAAATTTTTTACTTGTTTTATATACAACTTCCCAACAAGGCTAATTGATAATAATTAATTAATTAGCCAATAAGAACATATTCTGAATGTAAAAAACCTTTTTAACTTGTTTAGTTAATTTTTAACTAATTTCTCAGTATCTAGATATAACAACCTGTAGTTGATTTATCATGTACATGTTTTTTCATGAAAAATTTCTTTTGATGCTGAAGGCCACTGATTTTATTTATTACACATGTCTTTATTAATTCTATAACTTCATCTTGACCAGGGTGCTAGCCCCACTCCGTTCGCTCCCCTACCCTACCCCCATTCCCACCCACCCCATTACAATTACCTTTATACCTAACTATCCCTCCCCTTCCTGTCCCACTAGCCACTACAATTCCACGTCCTGCCTGTTGCCACAACCACCTTACTAATCTGTCAATCTTGTCAACACCACTTCATCTATACTACTGTCTCTCTACCTACTCTATCTGACCATATTTTATTCCAACATGTATTATTTTCTAATATCTTCTACACTACTCCTTATTCTATCTCCACCTCTTACCACTCCAATCTTTCTGACCCACTCCTGTGTTCACCAACTTCACACTCATACAACATATATCCAACTACTTCATCTTTTACTATGTCCCCTAATCTCTTTACTACCTCTATCTCAAGCCTATATAACCTATCCATAATACAGGTTTTTAAACCTTCCCACAAAGCTAAGTCAAAACTATACAAACTCCATCTAGCATCTACTGCACACTCTCTCCTCACTAAAAACCTACTTTGTTCTGGAGATATCCATCCCAACCCTGGCCCCAAAACTATCTCTACACTGCCCCCATCTTACTCCTCTAACAGTCACCAACCTCAGTCGCAACAATCGTCTCCATCCAAATACTTAACTATTTATTCATTGAATATTCAGAGTCTAGCAAATAAAGTGACTTGAGCTGCACTCATGGATAGCTCTCAATACCCCTTACATCCTCTCCCTATCTGAAACCTGGCTCAAGCCACAAATCTCAAATAGTGAAATACTCCCACTAGGTTATAATATCTTTCGATCTGATAGACCTGTAAAAAAAGGTGGTGGCATGGCCATCCTCTACTCAAACATTCTTAACCTCTCACCATACCCTTCCCCAATTCCTGACTTCCTCCCAGCTGAAATCATCATCCTTAACTGCCATCTGAATCCCCACAAAAAACTTGCAATTGCTTCTATCTACCTTCCTCCTGGTAACAATTTGCCCATTCTTGAAAACATCCTATCCTGGTTCTCCCACAACATACCATATGAGACACTTATCCTTGGTGATGTTAACATTGATTGGTCCAAACTCACAACTGACTCCCCCCAACTCAGCATCCACCTACACATCTTCCACCAACTTATAACATCTCCCACTCGCTTCCATAAAAATTCCACTTCCAGCTCCATCATAGACTGGATCCTTACCAATTCCCCCCACCAATACCACAATCCCACCACCTTACCTGACTCCCTCAGTGATCATCTCCCTACCACCATCTTAAGACACTACTCCCATATTCCTAAACCCCACCTTATCAAAGACTGTCGAAAACTATCGACTTTCAATTCATCCCAATTTAACTAATTTCTCCAAAGCATAGATTGGTCCATTCTAAAACACTTCCCCCAAAACGATGCTGTAAGCACTTTCAACAACATCTTCATAGGTTCATAGGTTCATACTAGGCTATCTGCCCTAGGGCATTTATAAGCCTAGCCAGAGTGTGTGTGGCTTTCACCATCCCTTAGGATGAGAATACTATACCCATTAGTTTGCTGTGCCTCGGTCCAGCAGTGACACAGAGATGATTCCCGGGGTAAACCTACGATCTCCCATCCACTCGTCAAGATTTCTCTTGAACAGAGTCAGTGAGGGGCTCTGCCTCACATGGACTGGGATTCTGTTCCATAGTGTAGGGAGTCTCTGGGTGATGAATCTGTCCCTCCAGCACGTCCTATTTATATCCGTGTTGAGGTTTAAGTCTCTTGCTCTCGTGGCTCTGGTGGATTTGGATTTTTTGAGGTGGAGCATGTCCATTAATTCCGGGTTGGACATGGCCTTCTATGTCAGGCACAGATCACCTCTGAGCAGACGGTATGCGACTGAATAGAGCTGGAGTATGACATATGTTTGAGCCCCTTTATCCTTTTGGTGAGGAACTTTTGGGGTCTTTCCAACTGCTGCAGGTGTCGGGTAAGGTACATTCCGAATGGGGCGTTGTACTCAATCATTGGTCTGATAAGTGAAGAGTACAGGGGTACAATGACCTCTCCTGATCTGGATGTGAATCCCTTCATGATCAGGTGGGCAATGTAGAAGGTCTTCCTAACCACTTTGGCAATGTGAGTGTCAAAAGAGAGGTTACTGTCAACTTGGGTCCCCAGGTCCCTGATAACTTCTTCCGTGTTTAATGGATTACCACCTATGTGGTAATTAGGGGTTACATTGTTTTTCCCAAAGGGTATGACTATACATTTTTTGGCATTTAGCTTAAGGCCATGGCTCTGGCACCAGTTATCCATTTCTATGAGACCTCTCTGGAGGATGTCTGTGTCTGATGAGTGTCAATTATGGTGCCCAGTTTGCAGTCATCTGCAAATTTTGTCAGCCACAATCCCCCTATGTTTGCCTGCACTTCAGAAAAATAAATGCCAAACAAGAGGGGGCCCAGGACTGAGCCCTGTGGGACACCACTCGTGACCGACTTAGAGTCTGACATGGCACCAGCAACTCTAACCTTGTGTGTTCTGTCCTTGAGCCAGTTTGCAACCCATCTTGTGACATATGGGTTTACATCTAAGCTGGTGAGCTTTTCTATGATGCCCGAGTGGGGTATTGTGTCGAACGCTTTTGCTAGGTCAAGGTAGGCTGTGTGAACTGCCTTACCCTCATCAATGGCCTTAGTGACTGTTTCGAAAAAGTCGACCAAGTTCAAGAGGCAGGATCTGCCCTTGACAAAGCCAAATTGGGTAGGATCCAGTGTCTGTAGGTCCCCAATGTCTTTACTTATGAGTTCCATTATGATCCTCTCCATAGCTTTGCAGACAAGGCTCGTCAAGCTTATGGGGCGGTAATTTGCTCCCTCTAGGAAGATCAGAGTAAAATCAAACCATGCTCCCTTGCTTTCCAAAGAGACTAGTTCCCTTATGAAACAAAGAGATCATGCTTGGAAAACCTGAACTAAAACTAAACAACCACCTTTTATTCAAAAATACAAGCAACTGAGGAACCTTGCAAAAAAACATACAACTAATGACAAAAAGTTATACTATAGCTCTGCTCAGCTTAACAACAAATCCAATCCTCGAAAATTTTGGTCAACTCTCAACAATATCCTCTATCCTGGAAAGCCCTCTAATCCCTCCCCATACCCTAACTCTTCCTCTCAGGAAACAGCTAACCTCCTGAATAAACACTTTATCTCTTCCATCCAAAATCTGGTAACCTCTAAGCCAAACTCTACTTCGACACCCACCTCTAAAAATCCCACTAACACAACTTTGTTTTCTTTTGAGCCAGTTCCCATTACTTACATCAAATCTCTACTACTCAAGCTAAAACCTTGCTCTCCTTCCACTGACCATCTATCTCCTACATTCCTCAAACTTGCTGCTGACTCAATTGCCTATCCTGTATCTATACTAATTAATCGATCTATTCTGGAATCAACTGTCCCCACCCTTTGGAAATCTTTCTTCACTATCCCTCTTCATAAAGGTGGAAACTCCACTGACCCCTCAAACTACCGACCCATTGCCATTCTGTCCTCCCTCTCCAAGATATTAGAAAAATGTATTCACTCGCAGCTTCTCAATCACCTCCTCACACACCACTTACTTACCCCTACCCAACATGGATTTCATCCTCACCACAGCACCACCACTGCCCTCCTCTCCTTCCCTCATATCATTCCAGAGGCCCTAGACAACAATAAACTCATTTCCTGTCTCTTCCTAGATCTCTCCAAAGCCTTCGATACTGTCTCTCATCCTCTACTACTATCCAAACTCGCAAATCTCCACCTATCCCCCTCCACACTTGCCTGGTTTAATAGTTACCTATCTGGCAGGGAACAATCTGTCAAATGGCTCTCATCCTCCTCACCATTCCTTCCCATCTCCACTGGTGTTCCCCAAGGCTCCATCTTGGGACCCCTTTTGTTTAACATCTTCACCAATGATCTTTACACCTCATGCAAAGAATCCTCCCTTATTCAGTATGCCGACGACTCCACACTTATATCCATCTCAAATAACATTCCTGAACTACACTCCCCGACCCAACGGGCCCTACTATCCACTGAACAATGGCTCTCTCACAACCTATTGATCCTAAATCCCAAAAAGACCAAACTCCTACTTTTCCTTCCCCGTTTTCTTTCTCATCACAAAACCTCCTTTTTTATTACATCTTCTAACAATACAAATATCCAACCTGACACTCACATAAAACTCCTAGGGGTCATTATCGATGATGAACTCAAGTTCAACCTACACATACTCCAGTGTATAAAAAAAACAAACCAGAAACTAGGTCTGCTATATCGGAACAAAAAATTCCTAACCCCTGAATCTAGACTTACCCTGGACCAGTAACTCCTCCTCCCCTCCCTTTTATACACCACCCCAGTTCTTACCAATATCCAGGCCTCCACTCTAAACAAACTGCAACAGACTTACCATAAAATAGCCAGATTCATTACTAACTCCCCATACAACTCACACCACTGCATTTCTTTAAACTCTCTTCAATGGCTTGAACGTCCCCAGTTTCTGCTATCTTATCAATTTCATATGCTACACTTTATTCTTTATAAACCCTCCTTCTGTCCATCTCTATCTTCCTTAGTCTCCAGTTACATCCCATCCTGGACCCTCCGTACTTCTAACCAACAATTATTTGATATCTACCACTCAAAAAGGTCAGTAGGCAAACTACTCTACAAACACTCCCTTGCCCATGCTTGGAACAAACTTCCCATTGACTTATGTTCAATCTCCCACACCTCACACTTTAAAAATGAACTAAAAGCTTATTTTCTCAATTCAAGAACCTGCTCTTGCCATGACCCTACCTAGTCTTCCTTCCCTTTATGTATCCTCAAAAGGACCATACTTAGTACCTCATTATACCTCTCTCTCCAATGTGTCTACTATGCATTTGCACAATTTTATACAAACAAAAAATGTTCATTGTTGACCTATTGAACTATATCAGTGTAAAATTGTTACTTAGCTTCTTTTTAATGCAACTTTAAATTTATGCATGTATCCCAACATATGTGAATCGTTTTGCTATAACTGCTATTATATCAATATTGTTTAAAATTGTACTTGTTTTAAAATGTATTACTGGAGCTTTTCTCCTCGGGTCTCCACTGAAAATGGGCCACAAGCCCAGTTGGGCAAACCCGGTTAACAAATGTCAATAAATAAATAAAAAAAAATTTGCTAATAATATTATAATCAGAGTTCAGAAGAGCTGTTGGCAGTTGGCTGATTCTAAAGAGACTTTGAGGTTTTGGTTTAAGAATTAGTCTAATATAAAATATGGATCTGAATTGTAAGAACTATCTGATGATATAAATACTTTTAGAAGTTTAGATGAGGCTTCTTTTATAAAACATTTATAAAATTCAATGAGAATAAAGTCAAGACCAGGTGCTTTGCTGTCTGAAAATTATAGAAGACATCTTGATATTTTAAGTGAAGGCTTAAATTTAATTTATTGTTTTAATTTTAAGACCATACATATTGTTAAAATTGGTTATCTTTCTTTCCTCAGATGACTGTGATGTTGAGTAAACAAAATACAATACTGTAAAATTGTAAAAACAAAATATCTGAAGGCTCTGACATTCTGTTTTGTTTTAAATATGCCTTTGAAGAAGGAGTCATGATATTCTGTGTAATAATATTTACCATTTTTCAAGTTTCATTAGATTCATTCTACCTGATTGTGGCTTAGATCATTGATGAATATATTAATCATCATTTATATTCATTACTTGATATGACTGAGGTGGTGGTGCTGCGGTAGCGTTGTCGCCTCATAGTAAGACGTTGCCTGTTCTATTCTCAGCTAGAGTGTCTTCTGTGTGGAGACATGACATGAATGGGCATACCTACACTGAAGGTTGTGCGTCAGAGCTGGCAACTCGGCACGTAAAAATCTACTGCCAATCATTAGCGGACCAGAGCTCCGCTGTGGCGACCCCTAACCGGGAAAAGCCGAAAGACACAACAACAACTTGATCTAAAATATAAAGTTGTTCCATTAAAAGATCCAATCTTTCCCTGTTCTGAAGCTTTTCTTGTAAAGTACATTGTTGACCGTAGGCTGTCTATCTGTGATTTGAATATTGCCTGCAATTGTTTGTAAATAATCTCCTGTATGAAATTGTTCTTCCAAAATTCTGTCACAGCTTCTTTAAAGACAATTTTGTCAATAAAATATTATCTCCTTTCATTTTTATTAAAAAAAATCAGGACACAGACCTGTGGAAAATTATCTGAAATAACCAGCAATATATTAATGTTTTTAAGATGGTTTATAAATGATATGGATATAAATATATAGTCTAATCTTTCAGGGGTTTTATGTGTTGTGTCTAAATGTGTAAAACTAGATTATAGAAGTTCATGCTTCTGACAATCAGTTAAGTTAAACATTGACAAGAAGCTGTTTAAAGAACTTTTATTAGACGATGATACATGAGATTTAAATGTTGAAGTCACTGACAGTAGTTATGTTGTGACAGTCTAAATAGTTTAAACCTTTATATAGATCTTTTAGAAAAGAATTGAAATAATTAAGAGGAACAAAAGCTGAATCAGTTATGAGATAAAACCGATTATATTTTACCTTGATCAAAGTAATTCTGTTGTTAGAATCAGTATAGTTGTCAATAATTATATAATCATCTTTTGTAAATAAAATAGCCACATCTTTTGATTTATCTAAGGAGTTAGTAAAAGAATACTTAAAGAACTTCCTAGCTGAAAGTACAGAATGTTTTGTAGCAGAGAGAGGATTTTATTTTTTTGCAGGCAGATTATTTCTGCTGATTAAGATTTAATTATTATTATTAATTGTCATCTTTTCAAGGGGCTGTTCAATCCATTTATATAAATTGTTAAAGTATTCATAAAATAAAAAATATTATTATATCAGTTTGTATATAAGAATGAATTTAAAAAAGTAATTCATCCATTCTGAATAATTGACAGTTATTAATAAATAATTACCTTTAACCCCTTTTGCTGAGAGCCTCCCCTCAGCAAATAAATCTAATAGTCCATAGAAAAAGATCTCCATCCAAATGGAGGTTTGTGGCAAAACATTTATTGCTGGAGGTAAATTTGTACTTTTTCAACTGAAGAATAAGACAAGAATGTATTTATGGAAACCAAAATGTAGATAATATTCCTTTTAACTATAATTGCTTGCATAAGTTTGCAAATAAACTTATTTATTGAATAGCTGTGTAAGTAAATTCTGGTAGATTGTTACTGACTCCTAATTATATAGAAAATTTCTTGCCTTCTGTGCTGCTCAAAAAATAGCATTTCTGCCACTTAAGGAAAAAATACAACAACTGCTCAGTTAGAACCAGATTTTTAAGTGCCAACATAATGTACTAGATCTGGTGTAGTATCTGGCATATGGACTTGTTGCAAGTGCTGAGAAAATATCCATAAGTGTAGTAATTTATCTAAGGGTTCTAATATACATACTAGCCTCAGATTCAGTCTACTTGCCTGCATTTCTAGCTGTAAAATTCTTCTGCGGATAGATGTAACATACTGTTTAATATTCTTATCAGTAGCAAAATGGTCATAATTTGTAGCAAGGTTAAACCCCTTTGACACAGTTTTTATCTGACTGCCCATTAGCTTTTCCAACTGACCCTTCTGATATGGTAAATGTGATTTTTATAAATACCATCCCATCCTTAATTTCTGTTAATGACCCTATTGCTGTGTTCAAGTGTCGCATGTTTAGACATTATATAATTAGCTTATGATGTTATTATGTCTTTTGACTCTGCAACAAAGGAATTTTCAACATTACTTATTATACTTCCATTATGTTACAATTTGGTAAATCAGCAGATTTAATGATAACTCTGTTCATATGATTAGGTATTCTGAAGAACATTTTCCAGTTCATTGGTACATAAAATTGCTTTTGACATATCCTGAGTAAATCACAGTGTGTTTTTCATTTTATTCTAAATCCCTCTTCAAAGTCTGATTCTGAAGTCATAAAAGCTATAGAACACACAGCAAGGCTTTAGACCTATCTGTAGTCATCATAGAGTTCTACATAAATTTTACAGTGTTCCCCTAAGGGTTACTTTTTTGGTGGAACTTCAAGGGGTCCTTTCAAGATTTGAAAGAACCAAAATCAAAACATCCGGGATTGAATATATTACATTAGATTATTTTTTTGGAAGTTTAGAAATCTTTTTTTAAATGTTTTTTTAAATGAAGAGCATTTGTTCCTTGTTGGCATACTGTGAGGAAATGGGGATGAATCTGTTGCTGATAGTTATTTACAAATAAGGAATTCTAGGAGCAAAGAGATGCACTGAAATACCTAGATGTCAGAAGTTTAATTATATTTAAGATTATTTTGAGATTTTAATTTCAGCTACTCCAACATGTTTAACTGCTGTAGTGATTTTTACATTGTTAGCTAAATTTAAAAGGAACATGTGAAGCAGTATACATATGGGGAAATGTTGCTAGAGAGCATAACAAAGGAAGCATACTAGTTATCCAAAATTACCATGTTTGTCCACCTAGAGATGCCAATACATCATCCTCTTCCTCTCACTACTGTCCTTTACAGGCTGAAGTCCATGCCTTATGCAGTCAGAGTCCTTAAACCCCTGTAATCTTCTACACATCTTGTTTTCCCAAATACGCTATATACTTTGCCATGGCTCACTGTATGTACAGAGACCATCATGTCCTCTGTGGCATGCCCTGCCCTATGTTCCAACAAACACATACTTCCCTGTCCCCACACCCACTGCAAGTCCCTGTTGCTACCACCCAACAAGGGTGTTCAGCACAGATCAGGGGGTACATTGCCAGTGTCTTGTTTTTCATCAGTATGTTGGTTTCAAGTTTCATTGCCTTAGTTCATTCAACTCATGATTCAGCATTTACTTGTCTGAGCTTGGGCTCTTGCAGTATGGTGTTCATGCTTTATATCAAGCTGATATGGGCCTCTCAGCATGCTTATTTTAATGAAAGATTTTACTACAGCTGTCTCTGAATTTTGCTACATTAATGTACCACACTGTCTACACTAAGCAATGTTAACCTACTCATCCTTGGGTTTGGAGCACTTGTTCACATTATGTTCATGCATCACATCTGTGAAGCTCCTAACGTCATGTCTCTGCATTGCACAGACTTTCTGTAGCACCTCTTTTCTGTGCTGTGGTATACATCATGTGACATACAGATATGCATCCTTGAGCACAGGGCTGTCATTTTGCTCCTTGATCAGACCTTACTGAGGTGCCGTAAATGTTTCTGGTGATAGGAGCAGCTGGGCTTCTGTGTGGTGTTTGAGAGAGAGCAAGATTTTCTTTTTCTCCCTCCATAGGGACTATCAGGAGTGCCTTTTAGGCCATTATGATGGTTCTTATTACAAACTGGATGCCTGACACAATCTTGCTAGGACAGTGATTTGTGCCAATGACATCACACATTCTGGTGAGCATTGCACATACTGTTACAGTGACCTGCAGTAGTGCCACCCAAACTTGCTTAACCAGTAGGAACCAGAGATTGCTGTCAGACAGCCAGAGTTTTATTGTTAATATTTTTCCTTGTCTTTTAGTAGGTCCACCACTGTACTGAGTTCTTTTTACTCTGTTCTACAATGGCTGAGGAGCAAAAGGCTGACATGGATGAGTGTAACAGGAGGTAAAAGTGCCTCTCCCAGTATTTGAGTAAATATACCATATATACAGTCATCAGATGTACTGTACAGTTGTATTGTTTTGGGGATTATATGAGCACTGCTGTGCTCTTTTTGTTTCCTCTGTTTTCTGCAGGTCTGGTCATGGTTTTGGCAGAAACGTGGCAGTGCTCATGTCAGCCTGGACTGGCTAGTGCTTTTGGCACTGGTTTGCCAGTAGTCACTGTGACTGCCTCTCAATACAAGGATTTTAGGTCATCTTACTGAAAGTAATCTGAAGGTCTCACTGATGGTGTCCATGGCCACTACTCTGGAGGGAAGCAGAGGACATTCTTCTAATTGTGCTGAGATGAGTCTATTTTGGTTTGTGAGTAGCAGTTGCATAAGCTGGTGTCATTTGAGGTTTGCAAACAGCAGGACACCAGCCTTATCATGGAGCACCTCTTGACATGACTGGTTGAATCAATCACATGACTGGCAGACCCTGATGTCTTGGCCATCAGAGACTAAACGTAAACAAGATGTCAGCCACAGAAATGAGTGACTGTGTGGCTTGGCCTGTGGGCCAGTGTGACATCCACCATAATATACCCTGGCCTCTCCCAAATCCATGTGTTCCCCTGCCTTATGTGTTATCCCCATGCTTTTTTGTTGTTGTCCAGTCCTTCCCATCACCAAGTGCACACCCTGTGTGTCCATCCACATTTGACCCAGTCTTTTCTGTCACTACTAGACCTGTCTGCTTGTATGCATTTTGTTTGTTTTCTGCCCTTCAATATTCCTTATTCCTCTTTCCTTCCCACGACCATTCCACACTACCTTCCCCACATACCTTTTATCTTCTTATATGAAAAATGGACATTTTTCCTCAAAAAGAAAATATATTCCCTTCTTCTCCCAACTGTTTTTCATTATTGTTGCACTCATGTGTTTTCCTGTACTTGCTATTCCCCCTTTTCTAACTTTGATGTCTCACCCCCCACACACACTTTATATGATGGACTAGGTTGGCACTTTCCTATATTGGCCTTCTTGGGTTATCTGCCACTTTGTTTGTGCTGTAGAGATGCAGTGTGTTGTGTGTGTGAGCACACACAGCTTCAGACATGCAGACATGCTGGACCATCTTTTCTGTGGTGTTGAACACACTGATCGTGCACACTTTACTAGCCTGACTCCTCCAGTGATCTTCTTGTCCCAGTAGCATGATTCCACTAATTTGCTATATAGTCCTTTTCTCAGAGCACCACTGGTATACATGTCTGAGCACTTACAGGTCAACACTGTAGGATGCTTGTCGTTTAGCTCTGTGCAGCTGCAAATCACTTACTGTATCTGTGAATTCCAGCTTAAGTTTATTTGTACTGGTTTGAACTTATTTGTGCGTAATTCATGGTTGAAAAGGGCCCGTGAATCAGTCAACCTTATCAATTAAATAAAAATAAAGAAGTTATGTTCTTACCATAACATTCCATCTGTGGTGTTGATCTTCATTCATTCATGACAGATGGGTCTCAGTTCTGTCCTTGGAACTGACATGGCCGATATAACAAGCTCGCGGCAGCCAAAAACTCTTGAGCTAAGGTTACCTATAGTGCCCCTCTCCTCATCTCTTCAGATCGAGTTTGGTCATAAGGATAAGAAAGCAGAGGCTTTGTCTGATTAAATTCCCTATCATATAACCAGGACCAAATCCAAACCTCCAGGAGTCTTTCAGAGAGGCTATGAGGGTGGGATGTCATAAATGAAGATCAACAACACAGATGGAACTTTATGGTAAGAACATAACTTATTTATCTGATGATGTTAATCTTCATTCATTTATGACAGATGGGACAGAGTTCCTAGCTACTTTGTGTCCTGGGAGGGCTTATGGAAGGATATTCCTGAGCACCATTAAGCCAAAGGATGCTTTCCCCGGAGACCAAGTACAATTTGTAATGAGTGATAAAATTATGAGGGGTAGCCCAAGTGGCTGCTATGCAGATGTCATCATAGAAGCTCTGGAATGAAAAGCCACATAAGTAGCAACTGATCTGGTTTAATGCACCTTGATTTTAGTTGTTAAAAGCATTTGATTTTGTTGATAGACAAGAGAGATGCAGTCTCTCAGCCATTTCACCAGAGTGAATTTGGAAACTGATTTTTCCCAACTTGAATCCTGAAAAAGACAGGAACAATTGGTCAAATTTTCGGAAAGATTTAGTCCAGTCTAAGTAGAACGTAATTGACTATGTACATCCAAAAAATGCAAACAATATTCTCCTTTATTAGAAAAGTTTGGGAAGAAAACTAGCAGGTTGATGGATTGATTAATATTTAACTCCAAGACAACCTTGGGTAGAAAGGAAGGGTTAGTCCGAAGAGATACTCTCTCTTTGTGGAATAGTATGTAAGGACGTTTTACGCACAAGGACTGTAATTCTGATATTCGTCTCACTGAGGTGATGACTACCATTAATAAAGACTTCCAAGGCAAGAATTTTATGTTGCAAGTGACAGCAGGCTCAACAGGATGATGAGTCAAAGTTTGTAGGACCAGCGTCAAATGCCAAGGTTCAATGGGCCCTTTGAAGGGTGGTTTTATATGCATGAAACCTTTCAAGAAAGTTTTACGGAGATGGTGGGATATCAAAGAGGAACCTTGGAAACCATTATGGAAGTTTTGAGATAGCTGCTAAATGGACCCAGATCATAGAAGCTGAAGCTCCTGAATGGAGTAAGGTTGATAAATACTCCAACACTGGATTAATGGGAGCTAGAAAGGGGTCCAGTCCCTTTTCTTGAGACCATAAAACAAGTCTGTTACATTTGCTATAATAAATTTTTCTGGTGGACGGTTTTTTGGAAGCCAGAAGTATTTTCTGTACAGGGGAAGATAGGTTATTTTGCCTGGCAATTACCAGAAGTGGCGGTACCAAGCTGTCTGCTTGAGGCTCGATAGGTTTAGATGGATCAACCCCTGTGGGTGTGACAGTAATCCTGGAATTGGATCAAGAGTCCACAGGCGGTGAACCAGGTGAGGTCAAAGAAAAAAAAAAAGACTTGTCGGGGCCAATAGGGTGCAATGAGGATTATGTTGCTTCTCAGCCAAAGTGCTTTCTTTAGAAATTGTGGAATCATTGGAAAGGGTGAAGGAAGGGAGGGGGCTTGTACCAACAATGGTATGAAGGAATACCAACAAGGTAAAGGGAGAGAAAAAAATCACTCGCACAGAAAAGGAATTATCTCTAATTATAAAGCGTTGTCACCTCATAGCAAGACGTTGTCCCGTTTGATTCTCAGTTAGAGCGTCTTCTGTGTGGAGGCTTATGTGAATGGGGCGTGCCTTCGTTGAAGGTTGTGCGTCAGGGCTGGTAACCTGGTACGTAAAAATCCACTACCAATCATTAGCGGACCAGAGTTCCGCTGTGGTGACCCCTAACCGGGAAAAGCCGAAAGACACAAACAAACAATAAACGACTAAGAAGAAGTAGGATTATAGATGAATATAAGGCTAAATTTTCAAAATATTGAGAAAAAAACAGAACACTTAGCTTGAGAGCTGGCCTGACACTTCTTGAAACTCTACGCGGCAAACGAGATCTGAGGAGATGAGGATAGAGGCATTGTGGGTAACCTTAGCTTGAGAGTTTTTGGCTGGCACGAGCTTCTTATATCGGCCAAGTCGGTTCCGAGGATGGAACCGAGACCCATCTGTCATGAATGAATGAAGATTAACAACATCAGATACAATATTTGTTTCTGTAATTAACCTATGTGTTTGTTGTAAATAATTCTTGTAACATATGCAAATGAAATGCTAACACATTTGTCATGTGAAAAGAAGTTTTTGTCTATTACAGTAAGTGTAAAATTCGAGTAAATTAAATTACAATAAAGTGATGCTGACTAATCTATCATGGATCTCCTCAGTTAGATGGAAATGTAATCAGTTCAAAGTACAAACCCATGTAGAGTGTGTTTGATCTAAACAGTTCAAAAAGGCTGTGTTTTCACTATTTTCACATCACTGAATTGATAACAGCAATCATTTTTGTAAAACCATGCAGCTCTCTACATTTTAATCTGAATTTCTTTCTTCCTTAGATTGAAATGTTTCTCCTTGGATATTCACTGGAGTTGAAGATAAGAGTGTTTCGAATCAGCAAGTATAAAACTGAAGAGTTTCAATCCATTTATCCTGAAGAGTATGGTAGAGAATGGCAGGAAGTAATCCTTCTCACTGAAGATGATCGACATTATAATATACCTGTTATAGCAAAGTAATATGTTACAGATATGGCATGAACTATGCAGTCACAATAATGTTTTTTATCCCTCAAATGAGCAAACCCTATAGCTGAGGGAAATCTTGACTGTGTAAAAAAATAACAGCAGTCCACCACTGTAGACCAAACATGAAATGTAATGTGATGCAGTCATAATCGCTGCAATGCGCATTTGTGGAGCTTTTGTCTGCGCTAACTTCCAGACTAACAGTACAAATAACTGTGTCCACATTGTGAATAAGGATTTAGTTATCCCATATTGTATCATTTGTGCAAAAAAATCCCTTCTCTGAAAGAAAGTGGTCAAGTAAATCTGAACCTATACTATGGTTTTAAGAGAGTCGATACTGTCAAAGGAACAGGCATGCAAACAGCATGGCAGATGGCGGTTTCATTTGGCAAGTGGTGGCAGCTGGCTGGAGTTTTTAAATAAAAATGAATTAATGTTTTTTTTTTTCCCAGATACAGGACCATATGTGTGTGTTTGTGTGTGTGTGTTTGTATACATATATGTGTGTGTGTGTGTATACATATATATATATATATATATATATATATGTGTGTATACATATATATATATATATATATATATTTTTATATATATATATATATATATATATATATATATATATATATATATATATATATATTTTTTTATATATATATATATATATATATATATATATATATATATATATATATATATATACATAGACACACATGCACGTTATAGTTTACTGTAATGCATTTATTTCATCTTATCAGTCAGGCATCACTGTGAGATTTAGAACAGGCTTCCTTATGCTTATGCAGTATTTCTTCAGGATTCATTGGGTCTCACATCTGAATTTAACTTCCCCTTACTTAAGAATTGTTATAACATATGTGCAGGTTTGTTTGAATTTGTGAGTCACCTGAAAGTATATGTCTTTACTGTGGCCATTTAAATGTACAATTTTGCAGTAACTTGATTTGTGTACTAGGTAAAGTATACAGTATCAGTGTATTGGCATTTCATACAATATAATTTGTTTATATTATAAGAAGAAATATATTTAGGGATGGGTAAGACAACAGTAGTAATTAGAAGGTTATGCAAGTGGCATAGAGGAATAAAGCCCTTACTATGGTATAGGTGACCAGAGATCCATTAGCAGCTCAGGCACTTGATATTGCTGGCAGGGAAGGATTGAGTGGACCCATTCTGGGAGGGAGGAGGCTGTCTGGGGCCATCCCAATGCCATTGTCCCTTGGAAGAGAAGCAACACTGCAAGGGATGTTCCCAAAGCTGTGGGGGGGGGGGGGGTTCCATCAAGCAGTCTTAGTGGTAACCCTCATTGCAAGTGCACAGGAGCTGTATGCACCACATCAAAGAAGCCGTTGTGGTACCCATCTCAGGAGGGGTGTGGCCTAAATAAAATATGTCTTCATTGCCAGGATGCCAACAGTGGCACAAATTACCATTACCAAAGAGGTTAGCTATATGATGGCCATCCCTAGAAATCCGCTGTCACCCTCACTGGGGAATACCCTGTACAGGAGAATGAAAGAGCATCACTGAATTTGGGAGACTAGTAGGAAAATGCACATATGAATAAAATGACGATTACAGTACAGAATAAGGAATATTGAGCAGACTGAGCCCCATTTCCTTTCACTTTTATAATAATGTATGTTTCTTAAAGAAAAATGTCAGATAGTCATGTTAACTAATGTAGATTCATCCTTACAACTGCATATATTATGTCCCCTTGTAAGTCAGTCAGCATAAATACATTTCTTTCTGTAAATCTGTGTATACTACCTCTGGCAATAAGGTACATATGTCTCCATTCGTTCCTTTTAAGTTGCATCCTGTTTTTGAAGATAAAATGTCATAAACACTTGTGTAGAAGCCAGCCGCCTATGATTTTATTTATATGTATTAGATCATCTCTTCCTCTTCTATTACTAAGTGAGGATAAATGTAATGTTAAAATATACTGATGATATTCTAGACCTTTCATTCCATTGAAACTCATTGTGATCTTTTCTTGTTTTCCTTTGTCTCTTGTTAAACTATGTTTAATTGTAAATAATGATGTTACAGAGGTTTATATGTATTTGTTGTGTGGAAGTAATTTATAAAACATAAATCAGACACATCAGTTGTGACAAAACTGTTAAGTTCACAGAGACTTTTAAGATATCAGTAGCTATAGTTAAACTGGTTGGACAATTACCAAAGTAACAAACATCCCAGGTGCAGTATGATGAAGGGACAAAATTTATTTATAAAATAAGCTGAAGTCAATGGACAAGATATGCTATTTGTATAGTCAGAGGTGGTGGACCAGTAATTCAAACAAAAATTTGGTCTAGGGTACTTGACAGAACTAGAATGCTAATTCTTAATTTTCAGAGTTGGAAATCATAGACCTCCATGTAGAAGCTGGAAGATCAATCTACGGAATCTGGAATTTTATCTCTTACTGCAGGTGAGAACTCAGAATTCTGGTACTTAATTGTCATGCATTTATAGTACTGCACACTTTGAAGGTGTAACATGTTTCTTACTAGCAGCAAATGCAGCTATTTTATATGTAAAACAAGAAAATTCACTGTGACAACTTTATAAACAAATCTCAAAATGTTAAAGAAGTCAAGGGTGCATAGTTAGAGCCCCCATTGATAGTATAAGCAGTCTGTCAAAAACATTATTTAATTGGCTGCAATCTGTCATTCCAAAAAGGGCAAAAATTATATATTTCAAATGTCAGGTATCTGTAGTCACAAGTAGCAATGATAGTTTGTTATGTAGAATTATTTGAAGTTGTTGGTAATGAGTTCTTTTTTTATTTTATCCTACTACCATGTGTGTTTATCAGATGCATTTGCTGAGGTTTCGCCATACTTTTTTCCACCCCCTCTCTTCTCTTCATTGTTTCATAGTTAGCTCTGCATAAGCCACTTGAACCCATCCTACTTGATTATACATTTATCCATATCTCCAGTACAGTCCACTTTATTGTTAAATTAGTAAAGAGAGCTTGTGCTATAAATTTATGTTGAGAGAGACTTCCATAGTTTTTCTAAAATGGACAACAAATTGTTCCCCCCGTTCTTTGGAAATTATAAATAGATAAAACAGTAGAAGGGTTCTTATTCCTTACCATATTAGATTGATTGCTGCGTTCTAAGCAACATGTGAAATTAACCAATCAGAACAAAATAAAGGTCATGCTGCTAAATGCTAGGAGCTTAAACCAAAACCTGCACTCCCTGGAAGCACTTTTGTCACTAGATGATGTAGATGTCTGTGCAGTCACAGAAACCTGGTGTAAGGCCTCAAGGGGGTACCCCAGCCGTGCAAGCCTACAATGCCTTCCACACCTTTTGACTGCAAAATGAACACGTGAAAAACCAAAGGAGGTGGTGTTTCAGTGTATATTAGAGAAACATTCACCTTGCATCTAGTTAGACTGGACAACTTTGTGGAGTTACTCCAGGTCCAAGATACGATGAGTAAGACATCCATTCAAGTCCTACCCAGTTATAGATCCCCCTCCATGGGTCACAACACCCACAAAGCCTACATAACCAAACTGAAGACAATCCAAATTTTACTGAACACACTGGTTATGGGGAATTTCAATTATCCTACCATTAGCTGGGAAACCTACTCTAGCACAAAAGTTTTTGACTTTCTGAATTCAAATGCCCTGGAACAAATTGTACATACCCCGACAAGAGGAACAATCATTCTAGATCTGGTCCACACCAACATATCAACCAGGTGCATTGCTGTAACTGTTGGATCTCATTAGTTAAAACTGACCACAAATCAGTTACCTTCTAACTGACACAAACACCAGAACTCACAAAGGGTGCAATCAGACTAAAACTCTTCACCAAGGCAAACTATTCCCTCCTAGGTGAAGATATAAATGCATTCCAAGCCCCACCCCAAGCTGAAAATGGTAACTACGCTGAAGCTTACACTAAAGCCCTGTACAATCACTCGTATAAGTGTATAAACTTGGCTGTACCAAATAGAATCAGAGCCAGAGCCCCAAGTAAAATCAAGCTGCCATGGTGGACTTCCAGCATCAACAAACTGTACAATAAATGCAAAACATTGCTGTCTAAGAAAACAAAAACAAGGACCCAACAGTGTGAAAAGCACCCTTCTCAGCCTTAACAGGCAAATAAGACAACTGTCAAATCCTCCAAGACCTCCTTTGAGAGAAACCTAGCAAGTACTGCCAAGGATAACCATAAGGCCTTTTACAGCTATGTATGTAACCGAAAGGGTAGGACCCAATCATGTGCAGAACTGGTGGCCAACAGTATCACACATACTGACCCCACAGAGATAGCAAACCTGCTAGCAGATAGATTTGGCAAAAATTTCACTTCCTTATCCCCTCCCAACTTACAACAAACCCTCCCCCCCACCTTACATATCTGAAGAGCAGGCCCTCAAAGCCCTGTCCAAGGCAAAGAACACAGCCTCTGTGGGCCTGTATGGGACCAGGTAACATCCCAGGCTTTTTTCTAAACAGGTTAAAACATGAACAAGCATCACCACTAAGTACCCTTTTCAATCATAGCCTAACTACAGGCTTTGTTCCTGTGGAATGGAGAACAGCTGCAAAAAGGTGGCCTAGGAACAGATCCAAGGAATTACAGACCCATAAGTTTGACCAGCATCATTTGTAATGCCAAGGAACGTATCATTATGGACCTCATAAGTAAAGGCATAGGTGATCACCAAACCCTGGATCCTACTCATTTCGGCTTTGTGAAGGGTAGATCCTGCATGTTAAATCTGGTGGATTTCTTTGAAAGTGTGACCAAGGCCATTGATGAGGTCAAGTCTGTGCACACTGCATACCTTAACTTGACAAAGGCTTTCAACACAATCCCACATTCAGGCATTACTGATAAACTTAGCAAACTAAATGTAAACCCCTTTGTTGTAAGATAGGTTGCCAGTGGGTCACAAACCAGACACAGACTGTCAAAGTGGGTGACTCCACATCAACCAGTAGACGTGTTACTAGCAGGTTGCCACAGGGATCAGAGCTGGGCCCCCTACTGTTTGGTATATACTTCTCAGGAGTTCAGGTCAAAACTAAAGGGTTGTGGCTGAGCAAGTTTGCAGATGTCTGCAAACTAGATGCAATCATTGATTCCCCAAATGATGTCCGTATACTCCAGGATGGTCTCACACAGACCAGCGACTGGTGTATTAGTCACGGTCTCAAACTGAATGCAAAGAATGCATCATCATTCCCTTCAGCACAATGTCCTTTCATGCTATCAAATCAATAACAATACCTTAAGTACCCATGAAGTGGTAAGGGACCTGGGTTCACAGGTTGAAAGCGACCTTAACTTTAACCACCACGTGTCTACCATTGTAAGGAAAGCTTTCCATGTAGCTCATTTGATTACTAAAGGCATCGCCTCGAGAGCAAAAGAAGTTATAACCCCCCTATACTCGGCACTTATCCAGCCCATAATTGTGTAGTGCCCCATTCGGTATGTACTATACTGAACACCTATAGCAATTAGAGAGACCTCAGAGGTTTCTAACAAAGAAGATCAAGGGCCTCCAGCATGTGCCTTACACGGACTGACAAAAATTCCTGTCACTATGCTCCGTACTGTATAGACTTCTTAGGAGAGACTTATGCCTGAGCAACCAAAGACCCAAACCTAATGAACTTACTGCATATCTATAAATCAAATGGGTCTAGGGCTACCCATTCCAGGGACTTAAATTCTGCCTGCAACTTAAATAGTACATGATGGAGGGACAGATTTATCTCCCAGTGACTGCCATGTGTTTGGAACAGCCCACCACCTCATGTGAAACAGACCACCTCTGTGACACTGTTCAAGAGGAGCCTGGATGAGTGGATGGGGCACTGTAAATTCTTACCAGGAATAGCACCCAAACCCTCCTGGACATGGGCAGTCATCACTAAATGCAATGTTGTGTATTGACTAGTACTTCTACGGTATTACATTGGGTTGAAATGGCTCAGCTTAAAATGACCTCTGGGTTGATAGCCTAGTAATCTCCTATGATCCTATGAACATAATTCCAGTAGCGCAAGGTCTCAGTTGCCAGAAAAATTTCATGCAGTCCATATCTGGATTCATAGTTCTAGAATAGTTGAGAGTATTTAGAGCAGTGATTCTCTTGCTAAGGAGAAAGTACTTTATTGTATTTTATCAATGGTCTTACCAAAGGTCTAAGTAAGGAAAAAGGTCTTCTCTTTTTCTGCTGAAGTGTTGCAAAATGCCTTAAATACCTCAACAGACAAACTTCTAAAAAGAGCTACATTTTGGTCAGAGTTAGTTTCCATTAACTCAAGTACTTATCTTTGAAACAAGATGCTTTAACTATCTCTTCATATCTGATATAAATTTAAGCCATTAACGCTATACCATTCTTTACAAAAGTTAGGTTTCTTCTGCAGGAGGACATATTCTTCTGAAGATAACACCCCTGCACCAAATTTATAGTCATACACACATACAGTGGATATAAAAAGTGAACACACCCATGCTAAAATGCCAGGTTTTTGTGATATAAAAAATGAGATCACAATGAATCATTTCAAAACTTTTCCTACCTTTAATGTGACCTATAACCTGTACAATTCAGTTGAAAAACAAACAAATCTGTTAGGGGAAAAATATAAAAAATAAAAAAGGTATAATAAACTGGTTGCATAAGTGTGCATACCCTTAAACTAATACTTTGTTGAAGCACCTTTCGATTTAATTACCTTGTGTCTGTAAGGTAAACACCTTACCCATTATGCCAGCTTCCCACATTTAATCAGTAAGCAGTCTAAACAGGTAAACTCCTGAGGTACTCTAGAATTTATGTTCCAATTTAAATAATAGTCCCCTCACAGTCACTCATCTTAACCATCTGTTAACCCAGATTACAATAAATGGATTTATTGCTAGCTTTTGAAGTTTGTAACCTATTCTGTCATGAAGAATAGAGTTAGAAACCCAAGACAAATTGAATCTAGACTAGTCTTTCGGCTTTTCCCGGTTAGGGGTTGCACAGCGGTACTCCGGTCTGCTAATGATTGGCAGTATATTTTTACGTACTGGCTTGCTGGGCCTAACACACAACCTTCAACAAAGGAATGCCCATTCATGCATGTCAAAACAAAGAAGACGCTCTAACTGAGAATCGAATGTGCAACGTCTAACTGTGAGGTGACAACGGTACCACAGCACCACCACCGCAGTACTATAAATTGAATCTAGACTAGTATTAATGGAAATTGAAGTCTGAAAAACACTATGGGAACTATAAAAGATGTACTTGGCCTATAAATAGGATCATGCTTATAGAACTGCAGTCTTCAAACTAGCAAATCTTTAAGTGCAGATATGAGAAATATCAACTACATATAATGACACACATACAGCTATCCAAAATATCTCACAGAATAGTATCACATCCCATGTGCATGAAAAAAGTATTTCACATAAACAGTAAACCAGCACTCTGGTGTGTGTGTGTGTGTTTTTCTCTTAATAAACTTTTATTTTCTTGGGCAATGGGAAAAACAAGATAACTTATTGTCAGTATAAGTTATCTTGCTTTTTCAACTGCCCAAGGGAATAAAAGTTTTTTATCACACAAAAGTGCTGGTTTGTTGTTTTATGTAAGTGTGTGTATGCATGTGCATATAATGTGTGTGTGTGTATATATATATATATATATATATATATATGTTTTACCATTAAAATTTCACCATGCATATCATGGCTATGAAGTATTCGAACAACAGATGTTTGAATACTTCATATTTCAGCAGGTTACATGAGCGAACGGTATAATTGCGAAAGGGGTGTGCATTTGCAATTATAACGTTTGCTCATGTAAAGGGATCGTGGTACAGTGCGGTTAGGGAAATACATCCCTTTCCTCACTATAGTGCGATCTCGGAGTTGGAATATTAAGTTGGGGGGGTGCAGCCCCCCTGCATAAACAGGATTTTAGGCTAGCTAGTTAGGGAGTTAAGGGAAGGGTGGAATTGCTGTTAAGTGTCAAATATTGTGAGTGACATTTTCAACATTAACAGCTGTTTTCCGACATTAGGGACGTTCGGTATTGTGTACATTCGGTGAAACACTTTGCTAATAAGTACACTTTTTTTTATTTTTGAAATTATGATAGTAAACCTATATATATATATATATATATATATATATATATATATATATATATATATATATATATATGTGTGTGTGTGTGTGTGTGTGTCAAAAAGCCAAATTTCAGTAATTCAGCTCTTTAATGTATGAAAAAATGAACAAAAATAAGAAACCCATTGAAACCTAGTGGAAAAAGAAATGTTTTTGCAGAGGTAACCTCCCCCTCTACATACCTCACACTCCCACCATACCAAGTCTGAGATTACACAACAGTAGGGAAAAAAAGGCAAAATCCCATAACCCATTGTGTGCGATCTCACACAGAATACCCAGAGCACCACAAACCAATAGCAGTTTAAGTGAATTTACAGTTGTATAACCAAATGAGCTTGTTTAAATAATTGTATACGTTGATGTACTTAGCACCAGTGTACTGAAGCAAATACAGTGTTCAAAGTGTGAATCTCTTAGTCATATTTAACTTCAATGCAAGTCACAGAAACACTCTTACTCCTCAGTTCTTCAAAATTTAGAATGGGTGTATTTGCAAGAGCTGAACAGAAATGTGTCCTTGGCAAAATAGCTATAACTTGAAAGCTTAAATTAAATGTAGTCATTAAAACAATACATATAGCTTTACTGAAAATAATAACTCATGATGGCTTCATTCGCACGCAACACAGTCCACACAAGGAATCTGTCAAAGCTGGCCTCAAAATGTGTAAGGCTTAGAGGTGTTTGCCTTTAACACCTTCACAGCACATGTGGTAACAGTTCAATAGATAGTGAGGAATCCCAACAACATTTCTTTGCTGATTATAGATCCATTCTGCTAAAATGTCTTTTTTCATTTGAAGATGCTGGGGACTCCTCCCCTGAAACACTTCGAGGATTATAGATAAGCACACAAACAAATGCCATTTCTACAACACAGTTTTACCCTTCTTGTTGTTCTGCCTGTGAAACTTGTATCTGTTGTCAACAATGCACACACTGGTGTACAGCATGAGTTCAGTTTAGATTTTCCTACCTTCCTCACTGCTTTCCCCAGTGTTCAAATCTGGCATACTACTACTATATCACAATATGTAACAGATGGCAAGTTTTGCTAGCATTAAAACAACCTTTAACATTCACTGTATTTCTTTTAGAATCAGTTTATTTTTCAAATATATGGAACTCATACCTTCCTTAGAAAGCCATAATGTTATTTTTTGGGGGGACAAAGACTGCATTGCAGGAAGAAGAGGAAATCTTAACCCCCCCAAAAAAAAAAATCACATCATTGCATCTGCTTTATAATGTCATTTGTCTGTTAACAAGACTGTTTTGTGAAAGTTGGGAAAATTAGGTTGTGCTGCTCAGTGGTGTCATAAGCTATACATCTTTACTTACAGTTTTATATAAGCAGTAGTCTAGCATAAAGTAATCAATAAGATGAAAATGTGTTTTACAATTTTTAGCTATAGTAGTCCTCTAATTTCTGATTCCATCACTGTTGTTTTTGCACTATTTTAGAACCCACCAAAATGTTAAAGGGACATCAGTGTTTTTTCTCCCAACACTAGGTGGTTCCACTATTGTGTAAGTACCAGAAACCTGAGTGTACTTTATAAAACTTTAATTTCCTTGCCTTGGAATCAAAGGAAGGGAAAGCCCATCCACTTTTTAAGTTTAACTAGTTACATACTGTGCAGAGAAACTTGTATCCTGCATGGCATAACAGACATATATGTTGTAGAAGGGACCCCCCCCCCTTGAAGAAGGAAGTAGCAGTCCACAAAAACTGACAGTCCAAAAAAAGAGACATAAAGATGAAAGAGTGGATTATTGAGGATAGGGAAGAAATTTTGTAATGTTACTATTATGCAAGAAGCCCAGATTTTCCAGATAGAAGATATTCAGAAAGATTAAGAGAGAAGTTAGAGGAAGGAAAACTACTTGCACAAGAAAAACTGCTTCAAATGCAAATTTGCATTCATTAATACAGCAGAGCCATGTAAAACATTGTATATCACAAGACATTTTGGGCCATTTGGCAACTGGGGAAGTGCGAAAATATAAAGAACAAAATCCAGAGATTTTTGGGAGGTATAAGAAAAGAAACATGGAGGTGGGAAAGTAAGAAAAATCTGATATGGTACAATATTTATGCAAAGGAGAAAGCCAAATTAATCAATACATGAAAAGCAGCGCCAAAGATATTTGAAATGAAATACAGGCAAAGGCATCCATATATGGAATATTTTACAATACAGAAGTAAGATCACAAAGGGGGATGTAGAACAGAAGATTAGTAAAGTAGAAGTTAAATAAATAGAAGCTAAAGTTACCTGCAAAGTAAAGGATTTAATCCAGAAAGTCTGACACAAGTTATGTTACAGTATGATGAACAATGAGTCCCCAAATTAAGGAGAAACAGGTGGAGCCAGAGACATCTTAAAAAGAAATATGGACATGGGAAAGAAAAGGAGATTTAATATGATGCAATATTAATGCAAAGGAGAGCAAAACCAATCAGTACCAAAAAACAGCACCAAAGATATTTGAAGAGGAATATAGGTAAAGGCATCCGGATATGGAAAATTTCACAATACAAAAAAAGCAAAGAAAACAAAGGCAAAAATAGAAAAGAGGATTAGTAATGGAGAAGTTAAAGAAATAAACTGAAGTTATGAATTACCTGCTAAGTGAAGGATTTAATGTAGAAAATCCAGCTGTGGTAAAGTTGCAGTATGATGGAACAATGAAACCCAAATTAAGGTGGAATGGGAATCATCTGATCATTTGCCACATTAAGCTACTCAGGAGACTTCAGAAGGAAACCAGAACAAAAGTTTAGCGGGAGCTGCACAGCAAGGGAAGAAGCAAGAAACAGTGACAACTGTAATGCAGTCAAAATTGTTGAGTAATATGCCATAGAGTTCCCATATGAAACAGAAACTGACAACACAGGATGCAGCTGGAGAGAGTAAGTCACATAAAGATGTTTCTGGAACTGTCTTTAGAATGCCCACATAAAATGGAGAACAAGGGATTGTGTCCTCAGTTTAGAAGAAAATGATCTAAGGGAAGAGTTGTTTGATTTAATAGAGATAGATATATTTAGATTCCAGAAAGTCAGTAAGTCCCAAAATGTTACAAGTTTAATTACTGTGTTCATCTGTTATAACAGAAATTCATGTGATATGACAGAGGTAAATAGGATATATTACTGTTAAGCTACATTTGATAACATATGAAGTTTTACCTCAAAACATAGAGCAAAAAGGAAAGGAAAAAATCAAATGGCATCATGGTAGCATCAAATAGAGAAAAACTATAAAGCAGTAAAGATGAGATGTGACACACAAAAGATAATTAGAAAGACAGACATGATGAAAGCAGTATGTGGCATCAGAACAGACCAGGAGCTATCCTACACTATAGCAAATAATAAGCTAAAGATATCACCATAGGCAAAAAAAGTTAAAAGATATGCAGATAAATATAAAGGAAAACTACAAAATAAGCAATTCATTGATGACCCAAAAAAAGTTTTATAGAGAACTGGGAAATATAGCAAAAGGAATAGAAACACCACCAAAAAAAAGAAGAAATAGACACATTTTGGAGAAATATCTGTGAAGACCCTGTGGAACTTAACAAAGATACTGAATGGATAGAAGAAGTAAAACAGAAAGAAGTTCAAATGTACAGAATATGAAATGGGATAAAGTAACAGCCAGAGAAATTGAAACAAAAATTAAGAAAAGCTCCTAACTGGAAAACCCCAGGCCCAGATGCAGTACTTAACTTCTGGCTAAGAGTATTAACATCTTTACACAAAGATTTAGCTCTAAGAACTATTTATATGCTCATCCCAAACAGGCAGCCTGGTTAACAACAGGAAAAGCAGCAATCCTCCTCAAGAATGAGCCTGCAAGCTATCCTAAAAACTATAGACCAATAACTTATCTTCCCACAATATAGAAATTATATACTGGAATTGATGCCAACATAAGTTGTAGTCATTTATAAGAAAACTCAATAATGGCAATAGAACAAAAGGGTAACAAAAGAAAGACATATGGAACAAAGGATCATTTATTGTTAAATAGTCATAATGGAGATTTGTAAAAAGGTGAAGAATCTAAGTATGGCATGAATATTTTAAAAAAAGCATTTAACAGCATCCCACATTCATGGATAAAGGAGTGCTTATAGATGTATAAGATACACCCTACACTGATCAATTACATTACAGTGACCATGAAACAGTGGCAAACCACTTTGCATTTAAGCCGTGAGAAGGAACAAATTATTATCCCAGGGATTAAAAAGGGGGTTTTCCAGGATGACTCACCACTGCTCTTTTATATTGCTCTTTACCCATTAAGATGTCTACTTAATAGATTAGGTCATGGTTATAATTTGGCTCCCAGAAAACAACAAAGTGTAAAGACTTCTCGTCTACTTTTTGTAGATGATTTAAAACTGTATAGCCCATCAGATGGAGCTGAAAGCACAACTGCAAGTGGTCAAAACTTTCTCAGATGATATAAGAATGTCATTTGGTCTTGATAAATGTGCAAAAGCAACATTTAAAGCAGGAAAGCTGCAGCACCCAGAAAATATCAATCTGGGACAGGAATGTGATATAACAGAACTTGAGCAGGAGGGAGTGTATAAATATTTTGGAATTGATGAAGGATTGACAATAAAACATGAACAAATGTGAAGAAAACTAGTAAGAAATATTTTACAAGACTAAAATTAATACTGGAAACAGCCTTGAGATCTAGGACGAAGTCAAAGCTATAAACCAGTTTGCTTTTCTTGTTCTAGAAAAAAAAAAAGTAATCTCCGTGGTATCCCCGAAGTCTCAAAACAACCCACTAAGCAAGTATAGTGGGTCCAAAAACAAAACAGTGTAAGAAACTTCTCTGTGTGGAATATTTTCAGTCCATATATCTCTAATTAATCACTGTATATTAATCAGATCAGAGAATAATAGTAGAAGTAGTGAACTTAAACTCATCTTATGTCAAAATAAAAAATATATAATTTGAAATATTGTACAGAATTACTAAGTATTCAAAAGTAATCCAAGCAAGGCAGGCAGTCTGTTTCCAGTAAAAAATCCTTTATTAAGTACACAGACAAGCGATCCAAGTAAAACAAAAATAGAGTAATCATTTCCTCAGGCAAGGGAGTGGTTTATTGTGCTGTAAAACAAAGTGTTATTGGTACACATGTTAAATTCACATCCCTTCCCCTGTCAGTGTGACAATCAAGCTGGTCCTGCCCTACTTAGTAGCTGTCATAATAATATAACCCTTATGTACTTTAAATACAATTTATAATGATGTGATACCTCTTATTTAACCAGAATATTAAGTAGATCATTAAGTCTGTGATTTTATTCAAGACAATATACTACATGGCTGGAAATACATCAACCTTAGCCCATTTGGCAATAAAAAATGTATATAAATATATACATATACACTTTGCATGTAAAAAATCAGTTGTAAAAATCATATTATTTTCTTGTTCTAGCTTACAGTTTTGGGGTGATTGACTGGCCCCCAAAGGTATTGTATCAGTTGGACAGGAAAACCAGAAGAATGTTTCACACTTATCAACTGATATAGAAAAATGAGTGTATACCAAAATTATATATATTTTTCTTGTTGTGAAGGAGGTATGGGCCTCCTTGAAATTGATTACATGTATAGAGCTACAATCGTAAGACTATACATATCTGCTGACTTTACCAGATCCAAACATAGTGAAGGTTTTAAAACACAAGGAGAACAAGTCTAAGATGACTTCCTTGCTTAGATTAACAGAAGTATTATTGGTGTTGATCAGAAATTGAAATCAAACTGGAAGTAGACAGCAACTGAATATGCCAAAAAACAAAAGAAAAAAATGTAAGAGAAGGATCAGATGAAAAGGCAAGAAATGTGGAAAAGACGTAACTATAGTTGCAAGTACAGATAACTCCTGGAACAACCTCTTGTTGATCAGGATCTGGTGCAGGAAAGGTTAAGGAGAGGTGACTTTAAACCAAAAGATGAAAGGTTAATATTGGCAGGCCAGGATAGTGGACTTGCATACACATTGCTTTACAAAGGCCATTGAACATGTGGAAGAAACAGACAAATTCAGGTTCTGTAAAACATTCACACAGCTTGTTGTTGGGTGTTGTACACTTATGACAGATGGCCTGTATACTGAAAGGCATAATAATGCGGCAAAACTGTTGCAGTGGGGATTGTGCAAACTTTGCAATATTGAAGTAGCAGAGCATTGGAAACATGAGCCACAGAGCATTATAGAGAATAATGAAGTTTATATCACATGGTATCACCCATTACCAAGAGGTCATAAAATAGATACAAGACAAACAGATATCGTAGTCCATTAAAAAAAGATAAAAGTAGCATTAATTACTGAAATTGCTACACCCAGTGATTACATTGTCTTAAGTACAGAGAGAGTCATAAAGTTGTAAAATACTAGGATCTGCAAGCAGAAACAAGGGCAATGTGAAAGAAGGATACCCAGACACTTCTATTAGTAGGAGCAATGAGTCTCATGAAAAACAATGCACACTCATATTTAGATATGCTATCATTACAAGCAACTCCATATGAATTGCAGAAGGAGTCAATTCTGAACACATTGAGGATGCTGAGAACACTTTTTGCTAATACCAAAGGCTGAAACAGTACTAACTTTACAAACTTTTATCATACTGTGACCTAGGAGTGGGGCCCATTCCCACCATGGTATTGAAATACCTTCTTCTTCTTCTTTCGGCTTTTCCCAGTTAGGGGTCGCCACAGCGGATCACCTGTCTACTCATGATTGGCAGTGGAGTTTTTACAGTGTCGAGTTGCCAGCCTGGCGCCCAGCCTTCCACAGAAGGCACACACTCACACCTAGGGCCAATTTAGAGTGTCCAATCCACCTACAGCATGTCTTTGGGATGTGGGAGGAAACCGGAGCACTCGGAGGAAACTCACATGACCACAGGGAGGACATGCCGACTCCGTACAGAAGGCACCCCAGCCGAGGATTGAACCGAACCACTTGCTGTGAGGCAGCAACTCTAACCACTGCACCACTGTGGCCACCCTTTGGTATTGAAATACCCAAGAGAAATTAAACCTAGACAAATCTGTAGTTTACCCTGTCAGGTCCTGCTGACAATGTTATATAGGCAGTTAGTCCTGCTGATGTCAGGAGCTCAACAGCTGCTCCAAAAAAAGACAGGTGTGAATCTATTTTCCACTGTTTTTATTGCAGAGAGGTAGAGAATTTCCACTGATTTATAGCTACTTAAAATGTAGCCATGCCTTTCATAACAAAAGAGAGCAATTATACAAGTCAATGGTTCAAAAGCAGTTGTCACCTCTTCTGACAAATTTACATAAGCAGCATCACAGTATGGAAATGCTAAGCTTTAAATGTTGGTTAAGTCATCGTAATATATTAAGAAGTATAAGTAACAAATATTTAAAGAAAAGTCAAAACACATTTTTTCTTGTAATTCTTGCAAAGTGTCAGCACATTTACCATTTTCATACCCCCTAATCTGTCCCACATGAGAGAACTGACAAAATCAGGACCACTATGCAGGAAGTGAGACATTTGGCAATGCTGTCCTCTGGGTGCACTGAAACTGTTTATAAGAAGGTCTTTTGTGCTTTCTTGAGACATAAAGAGGATGCAAACTTATCTGGTGCACAGATCCATGGGAAGAGACAACTTCCACTTACCTTGAGTCAAGCCTTACACAGGTGGAGTTCATGTGTACTTTCTGGTCTACAAAGGAAATGCAATCATGATATACAGCTGAATTTACTTTAGCATACATGTGCTATGTGCCTTTTCACTAAAAAACATCAGGAAAAATAAATCATAAATACTGTAATCTATCTGTATATAAAGTTCATGTGTGCTCCTAGAAACGTGCGTGTGTTTGTATGTATATAATGGAAAAAATAAATAGATTACGTCTGTGTGTTTGCATGCGCACATACAGCGACTGACACTTTATCTCCCAATTTGCAGTTAGGTAATTGTTGTCATGTAAAAATCCTTTAAAGTATCTGTATTGCAGAGTACAAACACCAAAACTGTCTTTCTATTAATTTGATAGAAACAGTGCAATTAATTCATTGTTTTAAATCTTGAGATGTCTCTGTTATAAACTTAAAGATGTTTTTGCTTTAAAATATGACCTGATGTCATTTTTATTCATTCCTCAACAATTGGGTTCAGATTCTATCCTTGGATCCGACTTGCCCGTTTCTTCCAAATCATAGAACACTTGAACTCTCGAGCTCCTCCCTTTACCCATAATGCCCGATCCACCTAATATACCTCAGATCTCATTTACCACTATTGTGATCAGACATAGATTGCAAGCTCTTGAGTTTTGGGTTTAACTTTCTAACAGTTCTCACTGGTCAGTAAGTTTAACTTTTGTCTATTTTTTCTTTTAAAATCCATACCATTATCTAGTACTACTCTTTCCTCCCTTTATATATATATATATATATATATATATATATATATATATATATATATATATATATATATATATAAAATACATTTTTTCCCTTCATACTCTTGAGTGCTATTAGTACCATTACTGGTAGTCCTATCCCTGTTGTTCTTCTAGTACTTTTATAGTACTTCTTATTTTACCACCATTGGTAATTTTTTCCTTTCTTTTCTTTAGTAAGAAAAAAACTTTTCTATTTTCTTTTCTGATTTCCATTTAGCTCGCCAGTTCAGCATGTCTGATAAGGTGTCTGGCTTTAAGAATTGTGCGGCATGTGGGCATAAAATCCACAGTTCGGACACCCACAGAGTGTCTATATTGTCTAGGCTCTAAACACCTGGATGTCGAGTGTGTGAGATATACAAGGAATTCAATTCCCACGCCTTTACAGTCAGGAAGAGCAAACTGATTCTTAGAGGCTTACTTCCCTCTTAAGCATTCCTTTATGGCTGCTGGGGCTCAAATCTCCAAGAGAAAAAATAAGAATGGTGAATCTGTGGCCAAAGAAACTTATAAGAGATACCCCAGTTCTTCCTTCTGCTTCAACTTTGATTTCAGTTCAATCTTCAGAGCCTCCAACTAAACTTGCATGAAAATCAGATCCAATTGTTTCAGATCCAAAGTTATGATCTGAAAGATCCCTGAGATTCCATTCTCTACCTTTTATCTCAGAGCCATTCACATCCAGGTTCCCTTCACCTTTTCTTGAACAGTCTCCAAGATGTCACTCAAGGCCTTCTTCTACTGCTTCCTCTATATGGTCTTCCAGCAGCCTGTCTGAGGCAGGGGTGGATAGGATGATAAAGAAGTTCCTTAGGATGCAAATTCAAATGGGAGTCCTTTTGGATCCAACTCCATTGGGTCCAGAGACCCTCCATAGAGCCACACCACCTATTATAGCTCCTTCTCCAATCCATGCTTCAGTTTCAGAGCTGTCAGATCTGAAAGCCTTGGAGTCATCTTCCTCGGATCTGAAGGTATTGACATTTTCAACTCTGATGGTTTCTCTGAGCTGTCCAGCCCCGAGTACCACGGGGCTGGCCAGCTCTCTGAAACAAAGCATCAGCGCCAGCTCTGTGGTGTTGGATTCCACTCTGAAGTTGGAGCCATTTCTTCCTCATGGAGCATCAGTATTAAATAGCTCAGCTCCAACTCCTTCCTCATGTGGCTTACCTGTGGAACAGTGGGAGCTGATGATCCACAAGCCTGATTTGTCAGATCCATCATTTTCTGCTTCTCCCAGGCACTATCTTTCAAGATAGTGGAGAGAGAGTATTCTGTATACCTAGAGTTCAGATAACTCTGTCCACATCTGATCTGACTTCCCTATCTCTTTAGATTCTGCATCCAGAGCCTCATTCATCCATTCCTCCAGGACAGCCAGCCTGAGCTAGTCTCCAGGCCACCCAGCAGTGTATCATTATTTCTTCCGATACTTCCCTGGAGCATCCCACCTAGGCAGTCCTTCGGTAAAGAAAGTCCAAAAGGAGGCATTTAGACTCTCTGCAAGAGTCTGTCACTGAAGACACTGATTTTGATAAGGAGGAAGGGTCCCCCAGATCACCATCAACTTTTCAAAGGAGAATATATGATGTCCTTTCATATCACTGTTGCAGTATTCATTACATTTGGGATTTCCTGCCTAGGGCAGCCGACATCAGGCCAGTATACTAAAGCCTTAGGTTGCTTTAAGGTACATCACATGTCACATGTATGCTCCTCACATAGCATAGGGCATAAAGGTTATGACCGGATGTACTATCCTCTGAACTTCTTTGCCACCAGTCTAAGCATTGTCTCTTGATGATTGGTCTGAATGCCTACGTTCCATTGTTGGTTTTTGAGCTGTTGCAGATAACTGCTCCATTGGGGTTTCTTTTTTATTGTCTTTTTGGTTGCTTATGGGGTTTCATGTCATAAATGCAGGGTAAATGCCAGTGTGGGAGACAAATTCCCCATAAAGACCACCATGAACAATGTTCATTTTGCCTTGGCAGCTCACAAGACCATACATTCTGTTCTATCTGTCAGGCTTTTATACCAAAAACTTTACTTAGTAGACTTTCTTCTTTGGTGCTGTACCTTAAGAATCATCAACTTAAACTTCTCACAGAAGATAGTATGAAGGGAATTTCCTGCTCCGAGGGACAGCCATCAGAGAAGAAGAAGGCTAAGAAGCCTAGGCTGGAATCTTCTGCTGTCCAGACTACATTGGATGTTTCTGCTAAGGTGAGTGAATGCCGGGAGGTTCGCCCGGCTTTGTTGTTGGATTCTTTTACCTAGACTGAGTTGGAGGCCGGCAGGGATCCAGATTAAGCACATCCGATGCGGCTTTGCAGACATCCATTTTGGACATTCAGGGAGAACCACGGTTGATCATTTCTGTGGTGCCTAAGGGTTTTCCTCAGATTTAGGTCAGAGAAGAATTTCCAGCTACTATTATTGAATGTTGTGCTGGGTCAGATCCTTCCAAGTTTATAAGGCAGATGTCCCCTTAAAGAAAAAAACTAAACATGCTTCTCCTGCCCCTAGGAATCCACAGAGTGAGTGGCAGGCCTTCACTGAGGGTTTGTTTAATGCTTTGATTGCTTTGAAACCTCCTCAGGGTGTTTCTGTTCCAGCTCTCCCTTGATCCTGTACTCCACTTAAAAGACCAAGAGAACAGGATTCCTCTGAGGAGGAGTTGGATTCAGATGAGGAATTCCTTGCTTACTTTTCTCAAATTCCTTCTTTGGACTGCGGGTCAGATGAAGAGGAATGTACCAGTACAAAAACCGATACAAGCTCCTGTGTCGTTTTGTGCAACTTATCACCTGTATCTGCCTGCCCTTACCTCCTCCTTTAGCTTCTAGATTTGAAGCTAGACAGTTCCTTAAAGTTGTCCCTCATATTAGGCCTCCCAGGAAGCCTGTTCCACTTTCCTGGGATCTTCATTTTGTTTTGGGAAAATTGACTCGGGCTCTTTATAAACCTACTGATTCACCTTCCTTGCAGCATTGCTCTTGGAAGACTGTTCTTTAGTTGGCCCTTACTTCTACCAGATGGGTGTCTGAGCTTCAAGGCCTTATGGCTTGTCTTCCTTTTTTGGTGTTTCATAAGGACAAGGTGCCCTTGCTTACTAATCCTTCTTTTATGCCAAAGTTGGTGAATGAGTTGCCCCTTAATCAGTCTATCCGTTTGCCCACTTTTTTCCCTTCTCCACAGTCTGATAGTGAGAAGGTACTAAACACATTACATATGCGTAGACAACTCAGATTTTATTTGGATAAGACTATTAGGAAATCAGATCACCTTTTTGTTTCTTTTCATCCCAACTCCTTGGGAATAGCTGTATCCAAGTTGATTGATTTTTCTTGGATTTCAAAGCTATTTCTTTTTGTTATTCTTTTCATGGTAAGAGCCTTCTTTATTCTGTAAAGACTCATTCTACTAGAGCTGTGGCTTCTTCTGGTGCTTTTTTCAAGGGTTTGGATACTAACTCTATTCTTGAGGCAGCTACCTGGACTTCTCTGCATACTTTTACCAAGCAGTACAAGTTGGATGGAATCTTCAGAACTAAAGCTAATTTTGCTAGGGCCATCCTTCATGGCTTCTTAAATAGCCTTGCTGGTCCTTCCTCCTCCCAAGTTTCTTCCTGAGCTTTGGCATTCTCCCAAATGTAATGAATACTGCAACAGTGATATGAAAGGACACAGTACAGTTCTGTAAAATCTTACCATAATGGTAGATGTCCTTACCTTCACTGTTGCAGTATTCACTCCCACCTACTTCCCCTAGCTCATTTCTCTTCTGGATGTACTGGTCATCTTTTGTTTTTCCTTGGACTGGCATTTCTATTGGGATTTTCAGTTCTGAGGATGGTAGATCCAGACATCACCTTTATGCCCTATGCTACGTGAGGAACATATGTATGACATACAGCTTACCTTAAAGTAACATAAGGCTTTAGTATACTGGCTGAATGTTGGGCTGACCTATGCAGGGAATCCAAAATGTAATGAATAATGCAACAATGAAGAGAAGGACATCTACCATTATGGTAATATTTTATACAATTGTAATTTACATCTTTTTGATGTCCACAGGCAGTTATATTTCTACCATCACAGAAGCAAAGATTTGAGGAAATCTGAACAATTGTTCCATTTCCTTTTCTGATTAAAAACTGTGCAAACCACTATGTAAAGTGACTTTGGCCAAGTAGTTGACTGATTGTATTACCTTTATTTATGAAAAAGTGGGTTTATTTTTACCAAAGCCTCCAAGTGCCCTTTCCACCAGGTCTGTGGCGACTTCCTCAGCCTTTTTGTGTAGAACTGCTTTGGATAATATTTGTGTAGCTGCAACTTGGGCTAATCCTCATACCTTTATTGCTCATTACAAATTGGATGAGGTATCTAGGGGAAGAGCAGTCTTTGGCTCAGATGTGCTCTGCAGTATCTTCCTTGGCATCCTACCGTGATTTAGGCAGTGGGGACTCTGTCCCAGTTTTTGAGGAATGAATGAAAATGACAACTTCAGATAGAAAAGTTATATACTCATCATAACATTCCATCTGTGTTGTCCATTTTCATTCAATTCCAAGATTCAGAAGCAAGGCAGTCACGTAATAATGATTTTATTTTCCGTTACATTCTGCAACTCTTTATATTTGTAAAACCAATTAAATACAAGTTTTAAAATAACATAAGCGCTTTCGTTCCTTAAAACAATATCAGAAACTTCATCAAATTTAAAAAACATATTACTAATTTTAGTTTTTATATGATGTATTTTACGTATGAGGTGAAAAAACATTTAAAATTATTAATATGTTTTTCAAATTTGTCTGATAAAGTTCCTGATATTGCTTTAAGGAACAAAAGTGCTTACGTCATTTTAAAACTTGTATTTAATTGGTTTTACAAGTATAAAGAGTTGTGAAGTGTAACGGAAAGTAAAATCATTATTATGTGACTGCCTTGCTTCTGAATCTTGGAAATTTTTCTGTGGTTCGTTTTCTTGTATTTGTAGTAGTTGAGCATTTTCATTCTTCCTCAACTTACCACCCACCTACCCCCTCCTTGTTTAACTCCTGGATAGATTGAAGAGTTTGGAAGGAATCTCTAGTCCTTCTTTGAGCTCCATCTTCCATTCTTTTCTTAATTTCCACTGCTGTATATGTCTATGAGCAGCAAACTAGATCTGAGGTATGTTAGGTGGCTAGGGGTATTATGGGTAAAGGGAGGAGCTTGAGAGTTCAGTTGTCCTACAATCTGGAAGAAGTGTCCGAGTTGGATCTGAACCCAGTTGTTGAGGAAGAATGAAAATGGACAATAGAAATGGAACATTATGGGGAGTACATAACTTTTTTTCTCTGCCAATTTTCATAACTTTGTATGTGTAACCATGGAGCTTTTTTCCATGGATATCCATTGAAAATGGGGTTTAATTCCCAGCTGGACTTTCTTGGTGAACAGATAAGTAAACAAACAATGGGAATGATTGGGCTAAAGCTCTGTTTCCACTTTAGTCTGAAATCCTGTGTTACTGAAACACTGAACAGGTCAGTTATAATTTTCAGCTCCATATCCACTAGGCACATAATCCAGCACTGGGTACAAGTGAGGCAGAGTATACCTAAACTAACAAGAAAAGAGAGAGTGAAACCCTGACATAAGGAAACCAAACACTCCATTTTCATTAGTTTGTTAACCTTAGGTCCCCAATTTTGACATTCATCCATTACATATGTAAATATAGTAAACAGTGCTACACAAGGAAAGCAACATATGAATTGAATGGGAAGACTAAAAGAACAACACAAAGAGTAGACAAAATGGGGCTGAAGTGTATAAAAGACAAGAGTCAAGATGATGTAGCAGTTCTTAAGCAATACTGGGAGAAAATGGTGGTAAATGGGCTTGACAAAGTACATTACAGTGCTTCTTAAAAATCTTAATTTTGTTATCAATATACCATCCTTCCTAAGAGTGTGGAGAAGGCAGAGAAAATAGAAGATGAGACAAAGGCATAGCTGTGTCAACCAGCGCCCTGTGCCACGCCCTGAACTAACACCCTTGCCCATAGTGAAGAGCAAGAAGAAAAAAAAAAAGAAACACTCCAAGAGGCATCCCCCACCCCCCTTCCTACCAGCAGCAGCACAAGAAGCTGCTTTCTGTTCTGACATTTCTGAAATGCCAGTACAAAAAGAATGTAGGAACAACACTCGGGACACCTCACCCTTGCTACACTACTGTGATGAGCAGACATTCTTGAGTTTGTGCTGTTCCTATTTACCATTATACAAGGGAAATGCAAATGTATGTGTAACATATTGTGAATGGAGCATCTTTATTTGACAGCTATGTTTTCTCATTCTTTTTGAAGAAAGTATGAGTCAGTTGTGTTACACAATGTAAAGAAATATTATTTGAGAAATAATGCACTTGCATTAAAATATGGATCACCATCTCGTATTCATCAAATTATGGCCAACCATATTTTCTTCAACTTGTGCTTGAATTTAAAAAATTACCTTCAGCACATGTCAAGATGTCAGATAGAAAGAAACCAAGTACTGGCCCATACAAACGCAGACATTTTGTAGTCTGACAGTTTTGGAGTTTGCCAGGGATAGAGTGGCTCGTCAGAAGACTTGCCACTCTTTAGTACCAATAACCATTGCTAAAGTAGCTATGCACAACATTTCACATGAGATAACTACAGAACTATTTGGCAGACAGTAAAGTGGGAAAACCGTGCAAAGGGAATATCATAGATAATGTAATTTGGTATGCAATCAACTGTGAGAAAGTAAGCTAAAACTGGCATGGAATGAAATGGAGCAGGACAAGTCATGCAGAAAGGAAATATTTTGTACATAAAACACATGACCATAGCACTTATGACTGAGAAAACATTACAGAAAGGATTAATATGCAGTGAAAGGCAATGAATTTCTCTGGAAACTTAACTGAAACCCACAGCCACCATAGTTACTAACAGACTGAAGAAGCATAATATAGAAACAGTACTGTCATATGTACTGAAAAAAAAGAATAAAGAGATAGGGACACAGGTTCATACAAAGTTGCTCTGTATACTGTCCCTGAAACCATTAGGGAGTGTAGCCCAAATTCCCAATTGCCTGGTTAAATGACTTGTTCAAGATCACATATTAGGAAAATGAAGATGGAAAGATTCAAACCATTTACTCTTTGGAAGCAGAATTTTAATCCTCTACACTTAGTGCCAGAATTATCACAAGTTCAGTTAAACAGGAATGGGTTGCTGCATGCTTCAATTCACTGATGGTTGTAACCCTGATATGTGCAGTTTCCTAAAAAAGTACACAGTGTAATTTCTAAGTCTTACAAAGTTGAGAGTATGAGTAGTACTTGTCATTGTCAGAGAGTTAGTTTTGCTGAAGAGTGATTGTATTTTGCATTAACAAATCAGATGATGAGCAGAATTACATCAAATGATAAAAATATAATGCAAGAAGACCTCTATGCTGTTAAACAAAAACAAAAAAAAAAATAACAGAAAGTTGGTAATATTTTGCTGTGGAATTTCTGAACAACATAATAAGGGGGAAATGAACATGACATTAGTTATAAAATAAATGAAAATAAAGCATTTTCTACAACATTCACTGAATAAATAAATATTTTTCCATGGCAGACACTGGGGAACAGAATTACTTTTAAACAGGGATGGCTCATGCTATCAGACTGCAGGACTGCAGTCCCCCAGCTGTAAAAAGAAAAAAAAAAGAATTTTTAAAAAATAAAATAATTAGTATAATGTTGTATACTGGCTGCATAGGTTCATAGGTGTGTAGTAGGCTAATGGTCCTGGAGCCTTTACAAGCCTAGCCCATAGGATTACCCTGGCATCGTGCCACCTGACCTTAGTTTCCAGTGCCTGTGTCGAATAGAGCCACTGGAGTGAACCCCGAGGTAAATTTTTTATTTCCCATCCACTCATCAATATTTCTGTTGAAGAAGGCCAGTGAGGTGCTCTGCTTAACATGTATGGGAAGTCTATTACTTAGCATGGGCAGTCTCTGGGTTATGAACCTGTCCCTCCAGCATGTTCTGTTGATTGTGGTAATGAGGTTGAGGTCTCTGAAGCATGTGATGTGGAGGGATTTCTTTAGATGTAGCATTTCTAACAGATCTTGGTAAGATGGCTTTGTAAGTCAAGCAGAGAACGCCTCTAAGTAAGAGATATGAGACAGAGAATAGTTGGAGTTTTTTGAGTCTGTTCATATAGGACAAGTGTTTAAGGCCTAGGATCTTCTTTGTGAGGTACTTTTCCAGCCTCTCCAGTTGTTGCAGGTGTGTAGTGAGGTACATGCCAAATGGGGCATTGTACTCGACGATTGGCCTAATGATGGAAGAGTAGAGGGAGACAATGACCTCTTTCTTCCTGGAGGCAAAACCCTTAGTAATGAGATGTGCCATATAGAAGGGCTTTCTGACCACAGTGGCAGTGTGGTGGTCAAAAGAGAGGTTGCGGTCAACCTGTGTTCCCAGATCTTTTATAATGCCTTCTGTTTTCATTGGACTACCATCGATGTGGAAATTCATGGGAACCAGGTTTTTCCCAAAGGGGATGATGACACATTGTTTGGCATTGAGCTTAAGGCCATGGTTCTGACACCAGTCGTTGGTCTCAGTGAGGCCTTTCTATAGGATGCCAACATCACTTGGGGAATTAATAATAGCTCCCAACTTGCAATCATCTGTGAATTTTGTCAGCCAGAGTCCCTTTATGTTGGCCTGGACTTTAGAGAAATAGATACCAAACAGGAGAGGAGCCAGGACTGAACCCTGTGGGACTGCACTCATGACTGGTTGGCAGTCTGACTTGGAGTCAGCTACTTTCACACTGTGGGTTCTGTCTGTGAGCCAGTTTGCAACCCACCTAGTGATATAGGGGTTGATGCCTAGCTTAGTGAGTTTTTCTATGATTCCTTAGTGGGGAATGGTATCAAAGGCCTTGGCCAGATCAAGGTAGGCTGTATGAACCACCTTGTCTTCATCCACAGCTCTGATGACTGACTAAAAGAAGTCAACCAGGTTGAGCAGGCATGATCTACCCTTCACAAAAACCAAACTGTGAGCAATCCAGAGTTTGAAGATTCCCTATATCCTTGTTTATTAGGTCCATGATGATGTGTTCCATAGCTTTGCATATCAGATTCTTCAGGCTAATGGGGGGATAGTTCCCAGGGTCTGTAGTTGCTCCTCCTTTGTGGAGAGGGATGACCGTAGCAGTGTGCCATTCGGTAGGGACAAAGCCAGAGGTGAGGCTGTGATTGAACAGGGCACATAGGTGAGGTGCCAGTTCACTCTGTAGTTCATGTAGAACACAGCCAGGGATATTGTCAGGTCCCATAGAAGCTGTATTCTTGGCCTCGGACAGTGCTGTTTTAACCTGTGCAGCAGTAAAACTGGGTGCCTGGCAATCTACTGCTATTGTGATTGGTCCTTTGGTGGGAAGAGGGGCAAAGTTGGCAATGAATCTGTCGGCTAGTATATTGGCAGTATCTGTTGGCTCAGTATATGAGGTACCATTGTGCAGTAGCTCAGAGTAAATCTGGGCATTGCCATGGAGATTCTTTACATAACTCTAGAAGACATTGTGGTTGTCTTTACTATCTGCTGCAATTTTGTCTTCATAGCTAGCTTTAGAGGATTTGATGAGGGATCTCAACTTTTTGTTGAGGCTGATAAGGGTGTTTTTCCAGTCTTGGGACTTCACCTTATTCCGCATCAGTTTCCTCCTTCTGTTGTAGAGTTTGTTTATGGCAGGGGACCACCAGATTGGCTTGCTTTTTTGAAGGTGAGGGTCTTGGTTCTATTGGGTATGCCGAGATCCATGCATTTGTGTGTGGGTTCGTACAGTGCATTGGTGTATGATTCAGCAGTCATGCAACTATTCTCCATTTGTATGGGTGCTGTGAAGTTAGCCACCTCTGTTTTTAGGAGCCCAAAGTTAGCTTTGGAGAAGTTATCATGGTGGTTACCTTTGTGGGGGGTGTGGGAGGGATGTGGATTTCCAAGATGATTAGTTTGTGGTCGGTTCTAACCAGGGAGGATTTGACTGTTGGTGTAGAGCAATGGTTGCCCATGTTAATAATGACCAGGTCAAGGATGTTGCTACCTCTAGTGTTGGTAAGAATGAGCTGGTCCAGGGCATTGGAATTAATGAATTCTAGGAAATGTTGGGCAAGTGTATTGGTACATGACTAGTTTTCCCAGTTAATGGAGCATAGCTGTCTGACTGACTCACTGTTAAAGTAACTCGAACTGCGCATGCGTGCAAGTTCCAGGTTTTAAAAAACAATCCAGACTGCTGTTAAACCAGTCCGGATTAAGAAGAGAAGGCATCACTGTATAGATACCCAGAAGTATATGTGGTTAAACCGCAGTAAAGTGGAAGGGGATCGAACTGCCACATCCGCAGTCACGTACATAATGTGGATGGCTACTGATTGGTTCTTGTCTCTCGCTGCAAGGGCATGTGTGTGTGCTTATACCTGGTGGCTAGAATTACTCAGGCTCAAACCCTGTACCTTGGGTACAGGTAGCTTCATCTTCTTTCGGCTTTTCCCGGTTAGGGATCACCACAGTGGATCACCTATCTGCTCATGATTGGCAGTGGAGTTTTTACAGTGTCGAGTTGTCAGCCTGGTGCCCAACCTTCCACAGAAGGCACACATGCGCGCACACCTAGGGCCAATTTAGAGTGTCCAATCCACCTACAGCATGTCTTTGGGATGTGGGAGGAAACCGGAGGAAACCCACACAACCATAGGGAGGACATGCAGACTCCACACAGAAGGCATCCCAGCTGAGGATCAAACTGGAGAACCTCTTGCTGTGAGGTGACAATGCTAACCGCTGCACACTGTGGCTGCCCCACCTTGGGTACAGGTAGCAAGAGGCTGAATTCCCTACCCACCACCACTTGTGAAAACTGTCCATATTTTTCCCTCATATTTTTGTTCTGTTCCTCATAAAATCTGTGGTTTTCTGTAATCCGTGAAAGATTGAATTCACTAAATAATGACAGGCATTTCAATTTCAGACTTCATATTCTTCAGAAAATACATGGTAACAGAAAACCTTTTATTCTAGCAATTTGTTTATAAGATAAGTATTTGAAATTTGTCCCTATTTTAGGGCTGTATTCCCCATTATAGACTTTGTCCAGTTTTTTGTGCTAAGAGGTTGAGAGCTATGGTGAGAACTGAATTCACTGACTATGTTTGGGGGCTGTATTCCCCCATTACTGGCTTTGTCTAGGTGTTTTGTGGTAAGAGGTTGAGAGCTGTGGTGAGATCTGAATTCTCTAAATGATAGCCATTTAAGTTTCAGTCTTCCTGTCTTTCAAGAAATAGCTGATTTGGCATAGTGGTATGTTGCTCTTACTGTAGTGCATAGGGTCCTGGGTTCAAGACTTGGCAGCGAAACGCATGGTGGTAAATTTTATTCTAGCAACTTTCCAAGATTATACAAGCAATGTTTAAAATGTGTCCCTGTTTTTTGGGCTATTGTCCCCCCCAATACATTTTGGCTTTTTCCAGATTTCTTGTGCTGCAAAGTTGAGAGATACAGTTGTGTCAAGTGGATTTTACAAGGAGATGAGAGCTTCAGGAGAAGAGAAGTTTAGTGTTGCTTATGCTGAGCTTGCATTGTTAATAGCATTAAAGGTCGAATACTTGCTTTTGATGCAGAAGGCTGTGGGTTCTACTCCCACAGTATGTAGATGCATTGCTGATACTGTACTGTGTTGTACTTTTAAAGGGGGAGGATGCTTCGGTCCTGAGAATGTCCTCTTTGGCGGAGATACCTAGTAAATATGAACCTGTTATCAGTTTGCCATCTATTCCCTATTGCAATATTACTAGCTTATCATTTTTTTTAATGTAACATAGGCAATTTATTCCTCAAGGGCAACATGCACTTTATTTGTAGATGAAACAATGAAATATAAAGTTGTTTGCTAACAGCAACCTTTTCATTAGTTACAGATCTCTTTAATGTGGAATTGTTTAGATGTCTTTTACTTCTGCAGAAATTGTGCATATTTACCAATACTGGTGGATTGCAAAAGTTTGAATAGACTTTTATGATGGAAATGTTCTGAACTTGGCAGTTTTGTCATTATTGGTGCATGCATTTTGTTTCACTATTTACTGGAAAAATGTTCAAAACATATTTAAAACACCCTCTAACAACTGTACTGTATTATACAAGGAATATAATTTAATACAATCAGGAAGGTGTATCAAAGAACACATGTATGTTTCATGTACAAGGGGCCTATGATTTGAAAACAGCCCAAAGTTAATCTTTATCTGCCACTGGCCAGATGTATTTTCTTTGAATGTGGGTTTCAATGCTGTTTCAATGAATGTGAGTTTCAAGGGCAGACAAGTTTTAATGCTAAGCCTATTTTCATTGTGAGACTGCATTGCTTTATTTAGCAGATGTCTATTAGTGTTTGTGCTGTAAAATGTAAAATAAATCTTTTAAATAAAATCTAAATAATCATAGAAGTAAAGCAGTGTGCACATTAGTGTTTATGGTAAATGAGGTGAAATAGCCAAGTAATGGGGCACTGGAATGGCTGCAGGGAGGAGGCCCTATTCGACCATGATTTTGTGAGGGGGTAGGACAGTTAACTCAAAGACAGCCCCGGCTGAATTATACCTCTCAACTGTCCAGATTTTCACAGAATGAATAGATTTTTGCTTCTTATTTTTGGTTTGTTCCTCATAAAATTTGTGTTTTTTTCTGGCAAATCATTCAGGAATTAAGTCACTAAATAATGAGACATTGAGTTTCAGACTTCATACCCTTCAGAAAAATGCATGCTAAAGCAACACATGTTATTCTATCAACTGTCTAAGTTTATGCAAGAGCAATTTTAGTACTATTTGATCCTCCAATATATTTGGCCTTGTCCAGATTTCCTGTGTTAAGAGGTTGTGTGGTACACGCAAATAAATCACTTTATAGAATTAGGTATATCCAAACCTCTCAACTGTCCCCAATTTTGGCTCAGAATGTTGCTCTTCCCTAATAATCCCTCAGTAAAATGGCAATTTTGGAAGAAAACGTGGAGGATTTACAATTAATAAATAATTGCAATGATCAGAGTTATAGATTACTTTTATTTCAGAAATGCTTGTAGATTCTCTTATTTTGTCAGCTGCTAAACTTCACAGTACTAATATTAAAAAAAGTGTCCCTTCTTTGACGGGTTCCTAGCTGTATTGTGTAGGTATTTTATATTTTTGCATCACATTTTTGGTCAGTTTTTCATAAAATTGTGGTTTTCTGGCAAATTAGTGGCAAATCATTACAGACTGTAATTAGAAAATAATGACAGACATTTAACTTTCAGATTTCAAACCCTTCATAAAATTCATACTAATGCAATACCTACTATTCTGTTATCTTTCTAAGTCGATAAAAGCAATATTTAAAAATTGTCCTTATTTTTGGGCCTTTGTCCCACTTCTGTTTATGGCTTTGTCCAGATTTCTTGCTCAGAGGTTGAGAGGTATGGCAAATGTGTTAGGGCCATCATCATTAGCCAGAGACATTTCAAATTGTGACAGACTTGTTCTACCCCATGTAGTGACTCTGGATGTGTCCAAGCAAGGCAAGGAGCAGTGTTTCAGTGTAAGTGTGCAGAGTATCCCCCCATCCAAGGTAGACACAAATACTACAGTGGCTTTTCATCTGTCCTTGATTTTGCAGAATGTTCTGGTTTTCTGTCATATTTTTATACTGTTGATTTATGCTTCTTCTTATTCAGAAAATGTCGTTGCAGTGCCTGTTGCTCTGTGTTTAAGTATCAATGCTTTAATGGCCGTCAGGTAAGTTTGAGGTTGTAAGATGCAAGTAAGCTTTAATAAGCATACTGTTAAAGAATTATCAACATTGAAAGCCTTTTTGTTGTTGCCATGCAGAGAATATTTATATAACTAGGTAACATATAAGCCGTAGGTATTGAAATGCATATGGCAGTATTTATAATAAAGGACAGGATTACAGTATTTTCAGAAGCTCATTACATTTGTTGGAGACTTGCAGTCATCTTTGCAGGCTTTACCCATAAACTAAACACAATGCCAATCTATCATGTGTGGTCCATAACCTGTGCAGTAATTCTTTAAGCAATTTATCTTGAGCTTGTTTCTTGTTTGCTGTTCATTTTTTAATTTGATCATGTTTTCCCAAATGAAACCAGTAGATAGTTGTCAGGCAGCAGGTCTTGTTTGGATAAGAAACAATTTTGCAAGTGGGGGTATCACAGAGACTGCGATTTTCAGCATGTTATCTGGTACTTTTATAAAGCTGAATATAAATTATAATTAGAACTGCAGTGCAAGAACAAGTGGTTTGAGTTGAGTGCTGCTTGTTTTTTTATACTTGATTTTGACTGGCATTCCAGTAATGTATTTAAAAAGTAATTTATTTTTTCATGCCTCTCAACCTTTTTGTTTCCATCTAGATATTAAGTAAGCTGTCATGTAGCCAATGCATTGAAATATTTTTTTTCTTCTCCACTTCATTTTGTCTTGATTAGACTCTCATAATGATGATTTGCCACCCAGGGCAGCGTATTTAATTAAAGTCCCAGTTTTTGTGGTTTTGAGCAGAGCACCGCCCCTTTCTAATTGGCCACATCCCTTCCCATTGACCCACCCATTCAGCTGTGTCCTGCAGCCTCCCTTTGAATTGAAGTCACCAGTCCCCACTGCTTTTAAATACATTCTGTCTAGTAGCAGCAGTAGCTTACTCATGAAACTGCAAGGATCTCTCAGTGCAGAGACAGTTTTGACAATACAGGAATACTGTGGGAAGAGAGGACTGTCAATTCATCTTGGATTACAAAAAGATACTTTGAACAAAGGCCTGCAATTTAGCTACTTTTCTGATTGGAACTATATAACTCCTTAGTGTAGTATAAAACAGATTCTGAGATGCACATAAATGAGGTTCAATCCAGGAAAAAAAGCTGTATGACTGTGACTGACACTAATCCCATTATATGTTAATGGCATGGGAATACAGTATTACTTCCTTATGTCTAGCATGACTCATGTAAAGCAGACTTGAAATGGATTATGGGAAAGAGAAAGGGTTAAAGATGAGCAAGGTAACATTATGTTAAGCCTCATTGGAAGCCATTTTGTGGAAAAACATTAAAATTCTTTAAGAAGCACTTGTGATTTTTAAGGTGTTAAAATAGCTCAGAAAACAGAGAGAGTGAAAAAGAATAGTTTTTTAGTTCTAAGGCAGAGCTTTCTTTTAACTAGCTGTTAAATGTATATACTTTATATGACAGTTGCTTAAATCTAGGGTTAGAATAACCCCATTGAATCTAATGTCACATCACACTAATGTCAAAATGCAGTTATACTTCCCAATTATATGCCCATTACTGTGTCCCGTTACTGTGCAAGAGAAACATCGTAGATATATCATTAATCCCTGAATGTGGTATTGTCCACTGAGATCTATTCTATCATGGAACTTATAAACAAAGACATTGGCAACCTTCAAACACTGGACCCCACCCAGTTTGGGTTTGTGAAGGGCCGATCTTGTCTCCTGAACCTGATTGACTTCTTTGAATCAGTCTCCAGAGCCATGGACAAGGGTAAGGTGGTCCACACAGCCTATCTAGACCTTGCCAAGGCCTTTGATACCATCCCCCACTCTGGAATCATAGATAAACTTACTAAGTTGGGCATTAATCCCTATGTCACCCAATGGGTTGCTAAATGGCTTACTGATAGAACCCACACTGTAAAAGTAGCCGACTCCAAATCCAGCTCCAGACAAGTGACAAGTGGAGTACCTCAGGGTTCAGTCCTGGGGCCGCTCTTGTTTGGCATCTACTTCTCTGAAGTACAGGTCAACACTAAGGGACTCTGGCTAACAAAGTTTGTAGATGACTGCAAACTGGGAGCCATTATTGAATCCCCAAATGATGTGGATACTCTACAAAAGGGCCTTACAGAAACAGATGCTTGGTGCCAGAGCCATGGGCTCAAGCTCAATGCCAAGAAATGTATTGTTATCCCTTTGGGAAAAACATGTATCCATGAATTACCATATAGGTGGCAGTACACTAAACACAGAAAGTGTGATAAGAGACTTAGGGACACAGGTGGACAGTGGTCTCACCTTCGATAACCACATCGCCACAACAGTCAGGAAATCCTTCTATGTGGCACACCTCATCATGAAGGGCTTTTCATCCAGAAAAAAGAGGTCATTGTCCCACTGTACTCATCCCTCATTAGACCCATTATATAATACAACGCCCATTTGGTATGTACCTCTCAAGACATCTGCAACAACTGGAAAGGCCTCAGAAATACCTCACTAAAAGAATCACAGGCCTAAAGCAGATGCCCTACGCTGACCGCCTTAAAAAACTCCAGCTATACTCTGTCGCATATCGTCTACTCAGAGGCGATCTCTGCTTAACATACAAGGCCATGTCAAACCCAGAGCTGTTGGACATGCTACACTTAAAGAAATCCCAATCCCTCAGAGCTACACACTCCAGGGATCTAAACCTTGTCATCACAATAAACAAAACATGCTGGAGGGATAGGTTCCTGACCCAGAGACTCCCCAGACTCTGGAATAGATTGCCCATACATGTCAAGCAGAGTGCCTCTTTGGACCTCTTCAAGAGGAACCTTGACGATTGGATGGGAGAAAGGAAATTCACCCCAGGGATCACGTCAGTCGCCCTGCTAGACAGGGGTCCAGGAAAGTAAATAATGTGGGAAGAAATAGCCAGGGAATTATGGCTAGGCTTGTATAGGCCCTAGGGCTGATAGCCTAGTACCAACCTATGAACCTATGAACTTTTTTAACTGCTTCTCTCACATCCGTAACTCTGGCTCCATGCAGTGTTGTATCTCTAAATAAGTGATTCTTTTCATTCAGTCCATCTGGTGTTATGGATCCTGGAGTAACCATCAGATCTGACCTAGAAGTTTGTGTCCAGCCTCCAGCCCCCTTAAGAATTTCTCCCCTAATCTCCCCAGAGACCTCTGATCTTGTTTGCTGCCCTTCACAGTGGAAGCATGATCACTGGCAGCTAAGTGTTCTACCTCTCAGTTTATTATGTCTTAAAAATGTTTACTTTACTTTTCAGTCTAGATATTAGGAAGTAAGATTTTGAGTGTTTTTTTCTGTATGTTTTTCTACATTTTACAGTTGCTGTGTGATCCACCTTTCTATCGTCTCAGGCCCCTTGGTATTTTCACCATTTTCTTTTATTCAAATGCATAGTATTACAGTTACAATTACCTTAGTGTGTAACTGCTGATATTAAGGTTTATAGTAGTGTTACATAATTTATAGTTGCAATACAGTTGACTTTTTTGGATATTGTTGATAGTCAGTAGAGTTAGTTTCATAGATAGCTATAGTTGGATTTATAATTGAGCTTTGTGTGATTTTTTCTTAACTGTTTTGTCAGTGGAGAAGCAAACCCATTTTAAAATGTGCACTAAATGCACTCATAAGATTCCTCCTCAAAACCCTTATGATTTGTGTGGTTTGTTTGGGGATGTCTCTTTTGTCTGCTGAATGCAATATTTGTGCTGGATTTGGAGCCAGGGCTTTGGTGGACAGAAGAAATTAATTTAAAGGTCTTCTGCCACCAGATTCAGACACAGCTAAGGCAAAGAAAACCTCTTAGAAATCTTCTCGAAGTTCAAGGATACGGATACAAAAAAACAGCCTAATTAATCTTTGCCTCCACAGTCTTCACCTAAGGTTTCAAGGCTGGAAAAATGTAGGGCCTGGACACCTACTTACACTCCACCACCAGCTCTGGAGCTTACAGATACAATCTGCATCCAGGACTCTCCTCTCAAGAATATCTTTAAACAGGAGCATCTTGTCTGTTGTCTATTTTCTGCTCTCTCAGTCCATTGCCCCAGGTCCATCAGAAGTATTTTGGAAACTGATCTGGACCATCTGATGCAGATGTTTATAATGATGCAGATCAATATGGGGTCATTTCATCTCCCATGGCTCTCAGGGCAATCAAATCTGGTATTAACCCCCCCCCATTCTGGTTCCCTTACTAATCTACCTATCTGCACCAGTTTCCTCAGAATAGAACCTGCAACCCAAGGACTGATGCACCGGTCTTTGGCTCCAAGGACATTGGATCCAACTGATTTCCAGCTTCAGCATAGCCACTTGAGTCTCAGATCCAGGAATTTGTGTTGATGGCTTTGATTCCAACTAGGCTAGTGGTCTCACAAGTCAGTTGCATAATTAATCTTTGTTTTCCAGTTCCCACATTGGAGCTAACTTTTTGTAGAGTCCAGGAGTCATTCCCATGCTTAGGACTGTTCCTTCAAAGTGGACAACAGATCTGTTTATTGGGGAGATTTCTTTGGATCAGCTTCCCAGGTTCTGGAATAGATGGTTTCACCCCCAAATTGATGGATTCACAGCCTTCACCTGACTTGGTTCCACCCCTGGACCCTACTCATCTATCTTCATTGTCTCATTAGTCATCCATGGGTCAGAGTCATTCCACCAGCCCTGAATCTAGTGCACCTTAAGCAGGTCAGATCCTCTGAGGATTCAGGTGGTTCATCTCCTGAAATTCCAAAAAAAAAGAGGACATATAAGAGGAAACAACTGGACTCTCTATCAGAGTTTCCTACCCCTGATACCAACTTGGAGGATAGAGAGGATTCTGCACAATCCCTTCTGGAAGATGCCACATTTAGTGAGATCCTGGAGTTGATGCACCAGAGAAAATCCTGGCTCATAGAATCCTCCTCTCAGGATAAAGAGTTATTTCTCATGGCCTATGGAACAACACAGTCTATGCCTTGGGTAGTCCATCCAGCTGTCAAATTGATAGAGTTGTCAATAAGAAGGTCTTGGCAAGAGTCTGATAATTGCAAATCAGTGCCCCAATAGCTGAGCAAAATCCTTCCTTCTCCAAGCAGCAACCACATTGGGCAAAATCACCAATGTTTGACTCCATCATTGTTTCAGCAGCCACAAAGTGAGAACTATTAGAGGACTCTGTCTATCCATCCTCCTAACAAAGAGTTCAGAGCAATGGGCAGACTCAGAAAGTGGGTGCATGCTTCAAACACATTTGACTTGTGTGCCTTGAACTACCCATATAAACAGATTTCAGATGGATTTGTCACAATAGGCATTATCTACCCTGAAGAACCCACTTATGGCAGAGCTTAGGATGCATTTGGAAAATACCTTGACTACCATGTATAGCATAAATAATCTCTTCATGTGCCTGATGCATAATGTGGAGGATGGAGCAACCAGGGCAGCTGGAGCAGGTATTGCAATGAGACACTATGCCTAGCTGCACCTGTGCAACTTTCTGAATAGCTTTAAAGCATCCTTTACAAATGCATCATTTGATGAATCATCTTTATTCAGTCCTTTAGTTAAAGAAAAGTTGCAGAAGACTGAGAAAGGCAGCAAGACTCAATATCATAGGTGTGAAGTTCGGGGCTTGTCAGTGATCATCATCTGGAACCAAAAAGGGCCTTGATCAGTCTTGTTTCAGAAATCAAGATGATTTGATTCACCTTTAGATATATGAAGTCACTGCAGAAGCTGCTCCTTCAATGGATGCTGTCTCACAGGCCAAGGTGTTCAGTAGAACCAGGAGTATTATGGGACGCTCTCTGACAGGAGACCTCAGAACTCCTGAAGGAGCTGCTCCACTCTGGAGACAGGGATGTCTTTCCCTCTTCCCAGGCTCATGGTTTATCACCTCAAACAATTGGGTAAGGGGTAATATCCAGAAGCTACCACCACTCTATTTTTGGAATAAAACTACTCCCCATCACCATTTCAGGATGTGCCACCCAACTAGGCAAAAGCCACATTAAATAAAATTTCTTCTGTGGTGGCAAAGTAGCCATCCAAGAGCTCTGTCCAGACCAAATAGGGTCAGGATTTTATTCAAGATTCTTTAATTTCATAGAAATCCAAAGACCTCAGACCTGTTCTGAATCTTAGTCTGTTTGAATATGTTTGCCAAAACAAAAAAGATTCTTCAGAATGGTCACTGTGCAGTCATTCCTACCCTGCCTCAATCAAAATGACTGGATGTGCTCTGTGGATCTCCAGGACATCTACTTTCATATAAAATTAGCAAAGGAGTCCAGGAAAGTTTTGCATTTCTGAATAAGAGACAGTTCTTACTAGTACAGAAGACTACCATTTGGCCTCACCACAAACCCTATGGTGTTCACCAAATGCTTGGGCATCATAGTAGCTCATATATTACTATGTGGACTGAAGGTTTTCTTATATCTAGGCAACTGGCTACTTTCTTGATGAAGTCCCTTCTACAAGCCAGAAATTACCCTTTCAGCCTCTTCTAGGCCCTAGGTATCTCTGTAAACTTTCCCAAGTCAAACCAATTCCCTACTCATTGTTTGAAGTGCCTAGGCTGTCATCTAGATACCATTCAGTCCCTGCAATCTGCAGTCATCCTTTTACTAAGCAGCTTTCATCCAACAGCAGTCTTAGCACTCAGGGTCTTAGGCTTGATAGCATCTTTAGTCCTGATGGTAGTTTTCTCACTTTCACTTGAGAATTTTACAATGGTTTCTTCAGAACCAGTGATCTCAGTCTCTTCATCCTCTCTCCAAGATGGTTAAAATCACCAATTCAATCAAGAAACATCTTTACCGATCATTATATTCCCCTCTAATCTGGGCAGGCATACAGTTTCAAACTCTGTAACCAATTGAGATGGTAATCACAGATGTTTCTTGTCTTAGATGGGAGGGCATTTTGAAGGGAAGATGGTCCAGAGTGCTTTAACAGACAACAAGGCCAATCTTCACATAAATGTCTTGGAGTTGAGGACAGGCCTTCTAATGTTGTAGGAACTTCCAGACTTCCTTCCTGAAGGTGTGATATTCATCCAGGCAGACAACATGATGGTGATATGTTACATAATCAAGGGGGAACACTGTGTATTGGGAAGTTGTGGGATTTGGCAATAGGTAATGACCTTGCACAGCTTTCTGATTGCGACACATTCTGGCTGTGTCCAGTTATTTGGCAAACAGAACAGAGATTTTTTGATACCTAATGAGCTGCCCCTCCATCCAGAAGTACCCAGACAAATCTTCATTGATAGGAACACATCTTTTCTGTGATCCATTTGCCACCCACCACATCACAAAATGCAGCAGCCTCTTCACTTTGATCCCTTTCCTGGTACAGCCACCAAGGGAAGCCTTGTCTTAGTTATGGCCCCTTGGTCTTCTCTACTGTTATCCTTCTCAACCTCTAATTACCAACATTCTGCAGAAGACCAACAGGCAGAAGGCAACAGTTATCCTCCTTGCTCCTTATTGGCCCAGAAAAATCTGATTTCCCCTTCTAAGACCTCATCTAAAGTATCCCCCTTGGCTACTGGATCCCAGTCTGGATCTTCTCTCACTCATCCAGGAGTCCTCAGGGGACCTTCACAGTTTGAAATTAACCATTTGTTTTCTCCTGTTCCAATAATGGTGAAAAAAGGATTCATTCTCACAGGATCTGACAAAGATTATATCAATCAAGCAGAAAACACAGAGACTTCCAAGATGGCTGCACATTGAATAACAGCTTGACTGTAGCCCACCTAGTGTGAAAACAGAAACTCAACAGAGAAGGCAAGTTGATTTTTGTGTTTATGGGTAACTGGCTAGTAAAGTACTACCTGGATGTCAGGAAAAAAGAAATACAGAGCACCTGGAAATAATTGACTACAAAAAGTGAAGAAGAAACACGGACTGGGGAAAGTTCTGCTGCTGTTCATCAAAAAGCAATGCTACCTCCAGACATGACTTCCACTAACATACAGGAAGCTATAAGACAACTGCACACAGACCTGGTTAAAATAAACGAAACACTGATGGAGTATATCAACACAAACCAAAAAAGGCTGGAAAATGGAAGAAGCTTTAAACAGATATTCAGATGAGATGATAAAGTTGCAAAAATCAAAGGCTGAAATGAAGAAAAGGCTGGCTGAATATGAGACTGCTCAGGAAGAGATGTTTCAAAAAATAATAGAATTAGAGGAAGAGTACTTAGGGAAAACATGAGATTTTCAGCTATACCAGAGAAAATGGAAGGAAGAGACTGCATTCATTTTAAGAAGGCACAAATAAGCACCTGGACTGGTATTCCACAGCAGGAGTTGGTAGTTGAAAGGGCACATTGTGTGTATGCCCCAAACTTGACTATGAGAAAGCAACCAAGACCTTTAATAGTAAAGGTGCGATTCTACCAGCAGACGGAGTTGCTTCTGGCAAAACTGTGGCAGAAAAACAAAATACTAAAAGTGGAAGACAGCAGAGTGTTTGTGGAGAATGATTGCTCACTGTACACCAGGTAGAAGAGGAGTAAATTCATTCCACTATTCAGAGAATGTCAAGACGCAGGTGTGAGATTTTAACTGCTGTACCCAGATGTCTTCAAGGTATTCTTCCCTGAAGGAACATAATCATTTTTTGATGAAATACATGCTAAGGACAAAATACAAAAGTTTGTCCAACAAAAAGTGAGCTGTGAAACAGAAGGAGAGTCATCTTCTTGTTCTTCTTTTAATAAAGACCACAGAGAGACTGTACCTGTGAAACCTTTTCCACTGTTTCAACGGAAAATGTTGGAGAGAAGGAAGGAAGCACAAGAGTTGATTAGAAGAATTGAGAGTACATTGGAAATAGGATCACAGGAAGTTACTAGGCTAACAACATTAGGGCCCTTTCAAGCCTAGCCTAGTTTTACCCTTATTTCCATGATCAGCACTTATCACCCCTGTCCAAGTGGAACATGAAGAGGAGTCTGTTCCAAAGGTGTGATAACCTCTGGGAGACAAATCTGTCCCTCCAGCAGGTTCTATTAATGTCACATACCAGTTAAGGCCATTAGAGTGAGTAACCCATGTACCATTTGATTTATGGATATGCAGAATTTCCAATAAAGCAAGGTCAAAGATTGCCTTATATGCAAGGCAGTGATTGCTTCTGAGTAGTCTGTATGAAACAGAATAAAGTGACCATGATTTCAGATGATCCTCATAGGACAGATGCTGAAGACATTGAATTTTCCTTGTGAGGAACATTTGTAGTCTCTTCAATTGCTGCAGCTGCTTGGAAAGGTACAATCATACCAAAAGGGGCAGTGTACTCAGTTATTGGCCTGATGAGGGAAGAGTACAGAGAGGTTATAACTTCTTTTTTTTTCTGGAGGCAATGCCCTTACTTATGAGATGAGCAATATAGAATCTCCTTCTTACCACTTTGGAGATATGGTGAGATATGGTGATGAAAAGTAAGTTTGCTATCATCCTGTGTGCCCAGGTCTCTCACCACTGAGTGCATACTTAGAGTGTTGTTATTGATATGGTAGTTAGCAGGACCATTGCTCTTACTGAAAGGGCTAACATATTTTTTTGCATTGAGTTTAAAGCCATGACTTTGGCACCAATCATTTGTTTGTGTAGGACCCCCTTGTGGGATGTTGACATCGTTTGGAGATTGTATGACCACTTCCAGTTTGCAGTCATCAGCAAACTTTGTCAGCCACAGACATTTAGTTTTAACTTGCACTTCAGTGAAATAAATTCCAAACAGTAGAGGTCCCAGGACTGACACTTGTGGAACACCCACTGGTTACAGGTCTGCTGTTGGAGGTGGAGTCCCCTATTTTGACTATATGGGTTCTATTAGTGAGCCAGTTAGCGACCCATGTAATGATAAAAGGGTTAATTCCTAGCTGGGTGAGTTTCTCAATGATGCCTGAGTGGGGGATAGTTTCAAAAGCCTTGGCTAAGTCTAGGTAGGCCGTACGCACAGATTTCACCTCATCAAGGGCCTTGGTGACTGTCTTGTAGAAGTCCACCAGGTTTAACAAGCATGATCTCCCTATGACAAATCCATATTGAGTAGGGTCAAGTGTCTGGACGTTACCTTTATCTTTGTCGATAAGGTCCATGGGCTTGCAGATAAGGCTAGTCAGGCTAATAGGTCTATAGTTCCTGGGGTCAGTGGAAGCACCCCCTTTGTGCAAGGGAATAACCATGGGCTTTTTCCATTCAGCTGGGACAAAACTAGTGCTTAGACTATGATTAAAAGGAATACCCAATGATGTTGCTAATTCTTGTTTAAGCCCATGTAGGACACAGCCTGGGTTGTTATCAGGTCCCATAGAAGCTGTGTTTTTGACCTTAGAGAGGGTGTTCACAACCTGTTCTTTAGACATACAAGGTAGAGGACAGGCAGTAGGGATGTCATGGGGTATGTGTGGTGGGGACAGGGGAGTGAAATTTTCACAGAACCTGCTAGCTAACAGGTTAGCAGTGTCCACAGTGTCAGTATATGTGGTATCATTACCTACCAGTTTGGCACAAATCTGGGCCTTTCCTTTTAGGTTATGGATGTAACTAAGGAATGCCTTATGACTATCCTTAGTTGAGGAAGCTCATTTGGATTCACGGTTAGCTTTGGAGGACTTCACAATAAATCTTATTTGCTTGTTTAAACTGAGGAGGGAGCGTTTCCAGTTTAGGGATCTCTCACTCTTACTCTTCGGCAGCAGTTTCTTCCTCTTATTGTAAAGCCTGTTAATGGCAGTTGTCCACTAAGCAGAAGGCCAGCAGGCATGTGGAAGGAGGTGTAGCCTGATATGGCTGTGGTGCTCTCCACAGCCTTGAGCTAGATCTCTGTGACTATGTAAATACCTGTCTTCCAAGGTGAGTACTGCTTCCAGTGACTGCGGTTCCATGTTAGACTCATAGCATTTAATAGCATAACCTTGAAGTTGTTTTTAGATGGAGTTTTTACATCAGGAATTTTGTCCTTGAGACACTGGCTAAAAAAGGCACTATGGGGGTGGCAAGAGCCTTGGCCAGTAGCCAAAATCCCAGGGGTGACAAATGACCATCTCTGGCAAAGCAACGAGGTCTATTGATCATGTCATCCAAGGCTGACAGATACTGTATCCCCTTAGAATGACACCAGAAACTAAGCCGATTATTGAAGTCAATCATTTTCGGTTTGCATTAAGGCATCATCTTAGGTGAAGGTAAAAATCCTGCCTTAAGGCTAGGGACATGCCAGCCAGAGACACACAGTCTGAGAGCTCAGTTATGTCTCTTCATATTGTCCAGAAAGGTGTGGCTCAAGTTGTTCACACCAACATGAACTATGATGGAGTCATAACAGTCCCTGAGAGACTTGAAGGCATGTGTGATATGGCAGACCCTGGCACCTGACAGACAGCTGTGTCTCAGGATAGAATCACCTATGACTAATATGTTTGGTTTTGTGTTTAGTCTTAAGAAGTTGACAGGTGAGACACTGGTGTGTGAGCTATTATGTGTATTATGTTATGCAGAAGAGATATGTGTACCGTGCTTGTGTTTCTGTTTGGGAGGTCTCTGGTGTTTAGGTATCTTTCTGGTGAGGACATCCACATATGTAGGTGTGTGTATTGTGGGCTTGGGTGGAGTAGGAGGTGAGGTGTCCATGCTGACAAACCTGCTCACTGTCATATGTACTGACTGGTATGTGAGAGAGCATGGATTCAAGCTTCTTACTATAGTTGCATCTCTCATATGTTGAGTTTGTATAGAGGGTTGTCTGTGAACATAAGGCAGTTACTGCACTGTCTCAGGATGCCCATGTCGACCAAGCTGGCTGGAAAAACTGTGGAAAATTGTCCATCCATAGTGTTAGATAAATGTATATGGACAGGAAGAGAGGTTGGACTTAGGAATGGCTATTGGGTAAGAGATGTGTTGGTACCTCTGAGGCTAGGCTTAGTGTTCCACCTGACACTAGAGCAGAGCTGTGAAACACCTCTGGAGGACCACAAGCAAAGTACTAAGGGAAAATTTAACAAGCAAAATGTTTGCAACTATAACTACCAATGGTAACTACCACTACATGACAGTACATAAATGATGGTGCGCTACACACAATCAAGCATAGACGTTGGGCTTAAATAAAATAAGAAATAACACTTTTAACTCAAACTAGCCAATAAGTATGCATACTTTGAGCTCAAGTCCAATCACCCTCGATTAGATGGAACCCAGACAGCACTCTCCTCCCACAAGGGTGCAGAGGGAGCCCTCTCCAACAAAGATGACTTGAATTTGATGCTCTGAAGTGACAAAACAGACCCAGAAACAGTAAACCTGGAACTGGGCTATGCTACAACTGAACTAGTACAGTATGCAGTAAAATGTTGGCAAAAACAGTTATGACAATTAAACAGACAGTGGAATGCAAATTCAAATTAAAGGTGTAATATAAGAGCAAAAATAGGCACTTAGATGGAAGCAACAGATGCCTCAGATGTTTCAGTATCTCTGTGGTTTTAGTGCTCAAGTAATACAAAACTGTCTAGATTCAGTAAGACTGAATCTAGCCTATGCTAAAAAGTGTTGAGGTATTAGAAATTCAAAGTGCATAAAAATCACAGTCACAATAGCAAAAAAAAGAGTATAAATAAAGTAGCAATTCAGTAGAATACTGTTCTCAATTTAATCAAGCTACTAACAAGCAAAAATAAATGCGGCAGAATAAATGCAATTGAACACTTATAAATAGGAAAAGACAGTATAAATACAGTAAAAGCAGCTGAATAGAATGTAATTTTTTGTCAAGTGGAAAGGGAAGAAAAAGAAGATAATTCAAGGTTAAGAAGCTAAGTGGGTGGGCCTTGGAATGTCCAGTATCAAATCTATAGGAAGAGGCAGGCAAGCAAAAGCCACCAACTTGAATGCAACAACACTAGTGTGGGTGGGAGGGGAAAATAAAATGGAACCAGCCACAGATCAGAACAGATGCAACTGTTCAGCTCACTAAGCCAGAGAAATGTTCAACACACACAAACTTGCAACACTTAGCACAGAATTATTAAATATCACTAAAACAAAACAAGTGCAAAAAATATACTTGTATCAGCTTAGTATTTCCAAATGGATACACAAGTAGTGCAACTCCAATGGAGCTCTGGAATAAAACAGCTGAATCTTACAAAATGTAAAGCTTAAATAGCAAGATGAAAGACTTTTACCCTGAGGCCAATTAGATAAAACACAAAGAGCTATTAACAAGAAGTTTTCACCTAAATAAATTAAAGCCAACCATAGATCAGAACAGAAGTAACTGTTCAGTTCACTAAGCCAGAAAAATGTTTAACACACACAAACTTGCAGCACTTAACACAGAATTATTAAACATCACTAAAACTGAACAAGTGCAAGAATATACTTATATCAGCTTAGTATTTCCAGAAGGGTACAGAAGCAGTCCAACTTCAAGGGAGCTCTGGAATAGTGAAGGAGACAGGACTTGGGAAATGGAAATGAACAATAATAAAACCAGTAACTTAATGTGGGATTACAGTGTAATAATTATATTTGTGAAATATGTCCGAACAAGAAGATCTAGAAATATTGGACTTTTTCAGATTTGTTGGACTTGGGGACTCTAAAATATATGCCCTACTTCATGTCAATGTTCAGAAAAATGCTTTGGGGAGGGGATAAAGTTAACTAAGTAAAGAAAACATTTTTTCTTAATAGTAGTAGTTTTGTGGTGTATATTTTTCTTTGCATGATATAAACTTTTATCATTTATTTTTAAGTGTAATGGGGATTGTGAACAAGTGTTGCTGTTCATTTTTTCCCTTTCATTCTTTCTTGTTCAGTTTTAAGAAATGTAGGCACTGTAATGTAAAAAAAAGCCTGGTGAAAAGGGCATGACATAAGAAAAATTAATGTGCTATTTCTCATTCTTTTATGTGGAATGACTAGATTAAGGACCTTAGGTTTATTTAGTAACAAGTTCTAAGCGAAAGCAAGCAAGTGAAAAAGAATATTGAATATTATGAGGCTTTTTTTCTAGCAAATGAATGTATGCTTAGTAGCAATTCTGTATCTGACCAACATGTCTCCATGGAAACAATCTGATAAAGAGAAACTGGCTGTCTGGTTCTCATGTCTCCATGGAGACAATCTGATAAACATAAATTGGTGCAGAGTGATTGGCAGGAGGAAAAAAGAAAAGAGAAACTGACTAGGAGATAATGTTCTCTGAAAGTATTCAGGGGTTTTCCCAGCTAGAAGATCAGTAAATATAGGACAAACCTGGTTAGCACTTAGTAGAGGCACAGGCTGAACCATGCATCCTTAGGATGGATAACCTTTCTTTTAGGTTAACTCAAGTTGGTGAATGTGGCTGTCAGTTTGGGACATTTGTTCCTATTAGGAGGGTAAAAGTTCAGTATTTGAAGATATACATAGTTTTGTGTTAGTATTAATAGGTTTTAGAGGGGTTTGGGGTTTGTTTTTTGTCTGAGGGCTTTCAATGCAAAACAAGTTTTGTAAGATGTGACATAGGTTCAAAAGGATATGACAAAAAAAAACTATATAAAAAAATTCAACCTGCCAAACAGTGCGTGCATGTAAAGGAGAAGCTGGAACAAGACATTTAGCAAAGAAATGTTATACATAAAAGGAGGGAATAATAACTTTTTAATACAATGATGCTTTCTGTAATGTCTTTAAATGTCAATGGTCTCACAGATAAATACAAAAAAGAAAGGATAGTGAACTATATTAAAAATGTAGATTACAAATAGCAATGTTACAGAAGACACACTTGGGAAGAACTGAACATGTGAATTTGATAAAGAAAGGTTTTCAGGATGGTTACTCAGCAGAATATCTAGGACAAAGGAAAAGAGGAGTACTTATATTAATTTCAAGAGGAGCTCCAATATTGATAGAAGAAGATAACAATGGCAGATTTGTAGTGCTAAGGGACTACTAGCAATGGAGGAGGATTACATTGTCATGTATTTATTTTCCACCTAAAACTGCTAAATAATTACTTTTCAGCAAGGAGTATTACTTATAGGTGGGACTGGAATTTGATATGCAGCAGTGAAGATGTGTTTGGGGGGCCTAGAAGGAAAGTATAACAAAGGAAAGTATATTTTTGAAGAAATTTCTGAAAATATTCAGCACTGATGGTGTGAATTCAGCAATAGGAGTTTGGAGTGAATTTACATAGTATTCCCCCAAGATATAAAACCTGGGCTAGGCTAGACAGAATTTACATTTCCCAGGAACATGTGCATTTAATTTAAGGTCTAGATATGCTCCCAATAACTATTTCAGATTATGCACCAATGCTAACTAAAGTAAAAACACGGGGTAATGAAATAAAAATGAGACACTGTCACTTTCCCACCTATCTGTTGAAAAGAGAGGAATTTAAGGAATGGGTAGTGGCGATTATTCAGGAGCTATTCAAGAGGATAGAAATTACTTCTGAAAATATAGCTAGGAAGTGGGATAAAATTAAGGTGGAGTTAAAAAATAGGGAGGAAATAAAAGAAAGGGAGCTATGGTTAAGTAACAAGAATTATTTAGAAGTACTGTCAAATGTTAAAGTATTACAGCATAGGGGGAATCACAGAACAAGAAGAGGATGAACTGCAGAATGCTAAGCAGAAAATAAGGAATTACCTTGATAATATACACAAGTTTAGAAAGATTGCTGGTAAGCAACTGTTTTTTCATAGTAACACTAGAGCACAAAAACTTTTAATACAGTGACTCGGGTAACAAAGTAGTAAAGGCTGTCACCAAGCTTAGGGAGTCTATAATAAGGAAGGTAACAAGTGATCCTGCAGAGGTATTAGAAATATTTCAGAAATTTTATGATAGTCTGTATAAAGCAGAGAAATATGGAAATCAAGAAAAGATACAAATGGAAATGTTTATGGAAGAATTAAATATGCTGATGTTAGAGGTAGATGAGGCTCAAGTACTAAAGGTTAGGATAGGAGGAGATGAGATAAAAATTGTGATGTATGGTCAATGGTATTCCTGTGGAAGTTTGAAAGCTATGATAAAAAAACTGATAAAGGTCTGGAATGTTTTGTTTAATAGTATTTTAAGAGGAAGAGAAGTACCAACATCCTGGAAGAAAGCAGTGGTAGCTGTGCTACCTACAGAGGGTAAAGATGCATTAGATCAGGCCCATTTCAATACTAAAGCATGATTATAAAGTGTTCATGCCTATAATGGCTAAAAGAATGGGAAAAGTAATGCCAAAATTGATAGATATGGATCAATGTTGTTTTCTGGAGGGGACAAACATTTGACAACATTAACAGAACATTGATGACCCAGAGGGAAGCAGAATGTAAGAAAATGCCATTGCTGTTGTTGGGTCATGATGAAGAGAAGGCATTTAAGCTGGGACTTTATGAACAGGGAAATGCATTGCATTTCCTGAAAAATTATAACATTGATTAGAAAGATATATGAAGGATCGGAGGCAAAAATTTAAGTGGATGGGGTCATCTCTGATTATTTCTGCTTGAGCAGAGGAACCAGGCAGGTGTGTCCTCTTTCCCCTTTGTTATTTATATTATATTTAGAACCACTGGCAAAGAAAATATGGGATTCAGAAATCAAAGGATATGATTGGTATACTAGTCAAGAAAAGCTGGCTCTGTTTGCAAATGATATAACTTTATATCTGACAAAACCAGAAAGAGACATTACAGTGTTGTGGAACATTTTGAGACAGTTTCAGAATTTTTTTTTGGATACAAAATTAACAAAGCTAAAACAAAGGCAATAGTGGTAAATTATGTACTTACATATGAATTGGTTCAGCAATTTCCATATTTATGGGGACATGATAAAATGAAGTATTTAGGAGTATGGATTAAGAATTATTCTAGTGTGGCAGCTAAGGGTATGTGGGAAGAGATTAAACTAAAGAGATAACACAAAAACTGAAAAAATGGAAGCTTTGTTATATGGATATGGATAGTAAGATACAGGCAGTTAAAAAGTCCCATTAGTCTTATACACAGGTCAGGCATATTTTTATTAACCAGAGGAAAAGTTGTGGATAACAATTACGAAAGCTAAAGGACTATACCTGAGAGGGGAAGAAGGCAATAGTCAAATGGGATAAGCTGTTTCTTCCAGTAGAACAGGGCAGCTTGGCGATTACCCGATTTGAAGAGGTATTTCAGAGCTACACAGTTAAGGCTGCTATACATAGCATTAGCAGAAAACTGTAATTCAAAGTGGAAAGGCATGATGATGAAACTGGTATTTTGGATGCAGGCCTTTAAGGAGAATAACAATAATTATACAAAATATTATATCTGCAAAGTAGCAGAAAGCATCCTAAGAACTAAGCCAACATGGGACTTAAGAAAGGATATTCTGCTGATAGGGATGGCTGTATTTAAGGATACAGACAATAGGCAGGAAGGGGCTGGAATTTATTGAAGAAAACTAGCAAAGGAACCAAGGTATTGGGAGCAAATAACTAGACAGTGAAAGATGATAGAATAGGAAAACCCAAGAATTTATTTAGACTGCAGGTTAGAGAATGGGAAGATGCCAAGAATTTATTTGGACTGCAGGTTAGAGACTGCCTTCCCTATCAAGGACTGATATCAGAGTATAGGTGAAGATAAACAAATAGGGGGGTCCTAAGTGAAAGATCATACTGGTAGAGTTTTTAGTAGAATCTAGAACAGTAGCTGTCATTAAAAAAGGAATAATTAGTAGAGCATATACAATATTGCATGATAACTATAAAAATCAATTAGAGGAGGTTAGAAAGGGTTGGGAAGAGAAATTGGATAAGCAAGAAAATCTAGAAATTTATGATTTTTGCCTGGAAATGTTTACATAGATATTTTTATACCCTAGACACCAGAGAATTTTTCCTCAGGTAGACAGCAAATATTGGAGGTGTGACAGGGAAGAGAGAGGTAATTGGGAGCGTATTTTCTGGGAGTCCATCGAGTTGGCAAATTTAAGGATTCCTTGCAGGATGCACTGTCGGAGATGCTGGGTGGGCAGATTGGTCTGACAAGGGAGATGATTTTTCTGAGCTATGATACATAAAGCCTTTCTGTGTCTAATTATGGTGGATGCCAAAAAAATACTAGAAAATGGAAATCAAAATCTAAACCAACTATACTAGAAGTAGTGAATATAGTAACAGAGATAAAACAACTGGAACTGAGATCTTTAGAAAAGGGTAGGAGAAAACTACATAGGAAAAAATAGAAAATGTGGGAACAGTACATAAAGGGGATTAATGAGTTTTAAAATAAGGTAGGTCTTAAATGATGTTTGAGGCCCTAGAGTCTCCTGGTGTGGAACCTCTGTGGTCTCTCCAGCTGCTGCATGTGTTTTGTGAGGTACATGCCGAAAGGGGCATTGTACTCAGTAATCGGTCTTGTGAGGGAAGAATTCAGAGATGTTATGACTTCTTTGTCCCTGGATGAGATATCCTTGAGGTGGGCCATGTATAAAGCTTTCCTTACAATGGAGACAGTATGGTTGTCAAAAGTCAGTTTGCCATCAACCTGGGTGCCCAAGTCCCTCATGACTGACTGCATGTTTAGGACCTTGTTATTAATGTGATAATTTGTGGGCATGTCATTCTCCCCAAAGGGGATGATGATGATGATGCATTTTTTGGCATTTAGTTTGAGACCATGTTTCTGGCACCAATCATTTGTGTGAGACCCTCTTGGAGGATGTCCACATCATTAAGGGAATTGACAGCGCCCAGCTTGCAGTCATCTGCAAACTTCGTCAGCCATAGCCCACTGGTTTTGGTCTGCACCTCAGAAAAGTATGTCCCAAACAACAGAGGCCCAAAGATCAATCCCTGGGGTACACCGCATGTTATGGGTCTACTGCTTGAGGTGTCTTCCCCTATTTTGACTAGGTGGGTTCTGTAGGTGAGCCAGTTTGCTACCCATCTGGCAACATATGGATTGATGCCTAGTTGAGAGAGTTTATCTATTATACCCAAGTGGGGAATAGTATTGAAGGCTTTGGCCAGGTCAAGGTAGGAGGTGTGCACCATCTTCCCCTCGTCCATGGCTTTGGTGACTGTCTCAAAGAAGTCAGTCAAATTTAACAGGTATGACCTCCCTTTAACAAAACCAAACTGTGTGGGTTTGAGTGTTTGGAGGTTGCCAATGTTCTTGTTGATGAGGTTCATGGCCTTGCAGATCAGGCTAGTTAGGCTAATGGGTCTATAATTTCCTGGATTGGTGGACGCTCCACCTTTGTGCAAAGGGATGACAGTGGTTGTCCTCCATTTGGGTGGGACAAAGCCAATACTCAAGCTTTGGTTGAATAGGGTGCCTAATGGTGCTGCAAGTTCCTGCCTGAGTTCATGTAGGATGCAGCCTGGAATGTTATCAAGTCCCATGGAGGCTGTATTTTTTTCCTTTGAGAGGGCAGTGATGACTTGCTCCTTAGAGATAAGGGGAAAGGGCCAATGCTGGGGATGTCCTGATTTACTAATGGAGGAGAAAGAGGGGTGAAACTTTCACTAAACCTGTCTGCCAGCAGTTTGGCTATATCTATGGTGTTTGTGTATGTGATGTCCTCGACTACCAGTTCTGAGCAGATCTGAGTGCTTCTTTGAGACTGCGGAAATATGTGAAGAAGACCTTATGATTGTCTTTAGTAGATGTGGCCAATCTGGACTAGAGGTTTGCTTTGGAGGATTTCACTAGTGCTTTTATTTGCTCGCTCAGGCTAAGAAGAGATTGCTTCTAATTAGGCACCTGCTCCTTCTTGGTCCTGGACAGCAAATTGTTCCTTTTATTATAGAGTTTATTTATTGCAGATGTCCACCAAACAGGTTTCCCTTCCTTAAGAGGATGATTTTGTCCTGTCAGGTATTCCTGATTCCATGCTGCTATATAAATGCTCGTATAGTACATTGGTGTAGGGGGCGGTCATGGTGGTGTAGTGGTTAGCATTGTTGCCTCACAGCAAGAGGTTCTCCAGTTCGATCCTTGGCTGGGGTGCCTTCTGTGCGGAGTCTGCATGTCCTCCCTGTGGTCGTGTGGGTTTCTTCCTGGTGCTCCGGTTTCCTCCCACATCCCAAAGACATGCTGCAGTTGGATTGGACACTCTAAATTGGCCCTAGGTGTGAGTGCATGTGTGCGCCTTCTGTGGAAGGTTGGGCACTGGGCTGGCAACTTGACACTGTAAAACTCCACTGCCAATCATGAGTGGACAGGTGATCCACTGTGGCGACCCCTAACCGGGAAATGCCGAAAGAAGAAGAAGAAGATAGTACATTGGTGTAGGTTTGGACATATGTGCCAGTTCCTATGTAGGGAGAAGGGGCTGTGAAACTGTTTATATCTTCGCTCAGGAGGTTGTAATCAGCTTTGGAGAAGTTTTTTTGTTTTACCCTAGCTAGGGAGTCAGGAAAGATGGTGACTTTGAAAGTGACCACTTTGTGGTCAGATCTTACCAGGGAGGATGACATGTAGAGATGCTGCAGTAGTTACTCGTGTTGGTTAATACCAAGTCCAACACATTATCACCTCTTGTGGGGGTGTCGACCAGCTTGTCCAAGGCATTTGCATTGATAAAATCAAGGAATCTCTGGGCATTTGTGTTTTGGCATTAGTAGTTTTTCTAATCTATGGTTGGATAGTTAAAGTCACCCAGGATCAGGGTAAAGGGTTGAATATTAGATTTAAAGAGGTCCAGATAGGTGGAGTGGGCATCTTGAGTCAAAGTTGGGGCCTGTAGCTAGCTGTGATTTCAATAGGGGTACTGTCAATGGTTAACTGCGCCTGGAGAGTCTCCTGTGCATTATACTGTTTGACCAGCCTAGAGGTGTGTATATCTTTAATATATATTGCAACTCCACCTCCTTTTGCTTTACTGCCCATGGTTTGAGGTCTGAATGTATGATAGGATGAGTAACCTGGTATGGCTGGGGTGCTGCCTGCAACTTTGAACCAGGTTTCTCTGACTGCACAAATGTCAGCATCTTCCAGGGTTTCAAATGGTTGCAATGAATGCAGGTTCTTGTGTAGACTCCTAACGTTTAGCAGCATAACCTTTAATTTTCATTTTAATGAAATTTTCATGTTTGTAGTTTTGACCTCATGGTATTGCCTAAAAAAGGCACTATGGGGGAGGCAAAGAGCCTTTGCCAGAAGCCTGAAGCCCAAGGGAGACTGATGCAGGCCATCTCTGGCAAAGCATCATGGTCTGTTGATCATGTCTTGTGAGGCTGTCAGGTACTGGATCCCCTTGGAATGACACCAGAAACTATGTTAAAGTCAATCATTTTCTGTTTGTATTGAGGCATCATTCTGGGTGATGGTAGAATGCTGCTGAAGGCTAGGAACATACCTGCCTAGGACACATATTCAGCAAGCTTGATCATGTCTCTTTTCATATCATCTAGGGAGGTATGTCTCAAGTCATTCATGCCAGCATGGACTATGACAGAGTCATAACAGTACCTATTATTGAGAGACTTGAGTGCATGAGTGATATGGCAGATTCTGGCATCTGACAAACATGTAACACTGACTTTCTCCTTATTCAGCCTGGTGAGGGGCACATCTGTGTGTCTCACAATGGAGTCTCCTATGACTAACATGTTGGGTTTATGTTTAGGCCTTAGTGGCTGTGAGACAGGTGGGTGGACTGTGTGGTGGGCAGTGGAGTGTGCTTGCGTTTTTGCCTCTTTTGTGTGGGTATATTTTTGTTGAGGACCTCTGCATATGTGGGTGTGTGTTGTGTAGGTGTGGGTGGTGGTTGAGGTGTGGTGTTTACATTGATAGCCTTCTCAGTGCCAGATATACTGGCTTGTGAGGGAGACAGCATAGACTCTAGGTTCTTAATGTAATTGGATCTCTCACAAATTGTGTTCCTTGGTGGTAGTAGTAGAGGGTTGTCCATGTACATAAGGCAGTTGCTACACTGTCTCAGGATGCCCACATCAACCAGACTGGCATGAGAACCCGTAGGAAATTGTCCATCCATATTTGTCAGAATCTGAGGTTGAGAGACCAGGGAGAGCTAAGGGGGTAAAGGGTGGAAGGTCTAAGTAGTACTAGTAGGTGATCACACAAGTGTTACTAAGGGAAAATTTGCAGCTGGAATACCTCACAATGGATTTAAAACAGTGCAGTTGCAGTGCATGACGTGCAGACAAGCCCAAACCATCTCAAATGTCGGGTTTAAATACCACAAAATATAGAAGATTCTAGTAACAGAAATCTAGCCAATCCTGCTAGCCTCTGCTTTCTTTACCAATCAGCTTGCGCCAGACAAAGTCCAGGCAGCCCTGCTACTCTCACTGACAGAGAAGATAGGCCCCTACCAACACAAGATTGCTGCCAGAAACACAGAAGGCAAAAACAAATAGCTCTGGATGCAGCAAACCTATATCCAGAGTATGCTACTCAATTTAAAGGTTAAGAACACAGTAAAACTCAGATTAACCACTTACAGACAAAAACTGAACTTGCACTATGAAAAAAATACAGTTAAACAGTAATGAAATGCAGTTAATCAGTAAATTGCTTTAAAATAGTGCAAATGTGATAAATTAGCTCACAATCACAACAGTAAAAAACAGCTGAAATAAAGCAGCAATTCAGTAGAATACTGTCATCGATTTAATCAGAATATCAACAAACAGTAACAAACCATTTTCCTGGTAACTGTTATCTCAGCCTGGACAATCTTGAAGTTTCATGCTTTCTTTTATTTCTCCTTACTTGGTATCCACTAAAGAAAGTGTTTCCATTTCTCAGACTATGCTTTTACTCTTTTTTTCTTCCATTGTTGTGAGAATTAAGAGGAATATATTCTGCATATATTGATTGTGCATAGATAGTTATGTTTCTGCTTTCACAGAACAGCATCCTTCAGAAAGAGTGAACAGATTCATCTCCTTTGCTTGCAAGAAAGTGGGTCAGAAATTTCTAAAGGTTCACTTTCCAGTTGGCTGTCAGATTGCATCTCATTTTTTTTTACAATCTTCACAGTATTTCTGTTCCCTCCAAACCAAAGGCACACTCCACAAGAGCCAGTGCAACATCTACAACCTTTTTCAGGACATCCTCTCTACAGGATATTTGTGAGGCTACTATTTGGTTTTCCATGCATAGTTTTGTCAAGCATTACAAGCTGGATTGTGTTTTGGTGCTTCCTTATTGAAAAGCCTTTTGTCATAGTACCACCCAGGGTCTTCATAGCTTGGGATTCTGACCCATACATCCGATTAGACAGACAATGAAAAGGATCCAAAAATGATGTACTTGCCAAAAAGATAAATCCTTACATTTCATTCCATTCTGTCTGATATGAATAAAAACCCTCCTTTCACCTTCCATTTATATGACCTGAAGGACCTTTTAGGAAGAACTTATTCACTAGCTCAAATGTTGAGGTCCAATGTTTTAGGCATCAAAGAGATCTGAGATATATTGAGAGAGCAGTGAATTATGGGAAGAGAAATTCTTAGATGGGCTTAAGGCTGGAGAATTAAAACTGCCAGTTCAGTCACAATAGTGGCTCAAGGACCCATATGTCATATTGAATGGACTGGAAATAAAGGATCTGTTGTTATGCTAAGTACATAACTTTTGTTTTTATAAAGATAATTTTGTGCTCCCAGCACTGAATTTGCAAGAAGCAAGATGACTTCTGATTTCTTAGTAGGTGAGGGAGAGATAATGGTTCAGCCTCCATGTGTGGTTAACTACAATCATATATTTTGGAATTGACAATATTTCCCCAGGTCCACATGCCTTTTGCCTCTGGTACTGGTGTCACTTGAAAGCTTCCTAGATTTCTTTCCACACATGAACCTGAAATGGCTGCTTAGCTCTGTTCAAGTTTTAACCTAAAGGGCATACTTACTCCCTCTAAAATGATTAACTGTGACACTTTTAAGTCCCCTGTATCAAAAGTTCCCTGAGAATCCCAAAATTTGCCATGTCCAGGAGTTATCATTTGAGCTTCCTGGGAAGTGACAACATTATGAATAATGATATCATGTTTGTGTCAAGACTTTCAAGATTTGTTATATATAGTCAGCAAGAACTTCTGAGCAGAAGATGAAATAGGGGGACATGAATGGTACATTGCAATTGTACTTGTAATTTAAAGGGCTTAAAATTAGTATCAAGCACAGCCTCGATTAAGCTAACTAAGACAATGAGCTGAATTGTAAAATATACCCCATTGGAGAACAAACATTATCCACCAGGGTATTATATACAGATATAGCCCAATAAAATAAATCCACTGCTTAATGGCAGCATATAAACGACCTCCACTGACTATTTCCCCCTCTCTCCTCTGTCTCTCCCCCTTCAATGTCTTAAATTTAAACTCATGGCCTACCCCGCTCTTACTCCTAAGCCCAAACTGAAATACCCCATTCCCCTTACTGACCACCCTCACCTTTTCCATCTTGTCATTGCTCTTCTGGTTTCTGGTGACATCCAGCCTAATCCTGGTCCCTCCCTTCTCTCCACTCTCCCTCCACCATCATCTGCTGTCCCTCCAAAAACATCCTCAAATATCTCCAGCCTCAAACATTTCTCTATCTCTGCAATGAACATCCAAAGCCTAAACAACAAAATGCCTGAACTTCACTCATGGTTGGCCCAGCACAAACATCACATCCTGGCCTTATCAGAAACCTGGCTAAAACCTTATATTAATTCCTCTGAATTTCTCCCACCTCAATACAATATCTATAGGTCTGATAGGACACCCAAAAAAGGCAGTCGGGTGGCTATCTTGTACTCTGTCTCACTGACGTTAACACCTATAGACTTTACCCTGCCTAGTTTCTCCCCTGCTGAACTACTGCTCCTAGACTGCCACATCAATAACTATAGGAAGGTTGCTATTGATTTTATCTATATTCCTCCAGGTAAAAACATCCCTATCCTTGAACATATACTCTCTTGGATAAACACCTCCATCCCCTATGAAACTATCATTCTTGGAGATGTTAATATAGATTGGAACTCCCTTATTAGTGACTCACCCCAACATTTCATAAACTTGTATGGATTCTCAAAACTGATCACTACTTCTACCCACTACAGTAAAAATGCTACTGGTTTCACAATTGACTGGATCTTGACCAACTCTCCAAACAACTATTGTAACCCTTCTACCCTCCCTGACTCGATTAGTGACCATTCTCCCATCTCTACCTTAAGGCACTCCTCATCTTTCTAAGCCCCATCTCTACAGTGGTTGTAGGAAACTGACTAACTTTTCCCATGAAACCTTTAACTATAGATTCTCTGCCATCAACTGGCTTCCTTAAAACTCTCCTACCCAGTGATGCTGTTCCTAAATTCAACCACATTTTCCTTGATGTCCTAAACTCTCTTGTGCCAACTCACAAAATCAGAATAAAATCTAATTTTTCACTGTGGCTCTCCAAAGCTACTCATGCTTTGATGCATGAAAGAGATGCTCTATGGAAAAAATGGCAAACCACAAAAACTCTCACCTTTCTACAAGGTTATAAGCAACTCAGAAATTGTGTAAGCAAATTTACTATTTTGGATAAATGCCAATATTTCATTAAATTTCAAAACTCTCACCCAAATGACCCCCAAAAATTCTGGAGTACTATCAACTCCCTGCTCCACACTGGTTTTCCTATCATCCCTAACCCTTTCCCCTATCTCTCTCTCTATGAAACTGCAGACGTACTCAACAAACACTTCATAGACAGCATCTATAAACTCCTACCCTCTGGTAACTCTGCTCATCCCAACTCTTCTGTGTCACCCTCACCTCCCCCTAAACATCTGTGCTTCTCTATTTCCTCAGCCTTTTAACTTGTGACCTGTTTCTACTAAATATATAAAATTCCTGCTTCTTAAACTAAAACCATGCTATCCCTCCACTGATAAACTCCCCCCAATTTCTGAAAATTGCTGCTGACTCTACTGCATACCCTGTATCTATCTTAATCAACCACTCCATTCAGGAATCTACCATGCCAGAAATATGGAAATCCTTCTATACCACTCCTCTGCACAAATGTGGCAACTCTGTTGAGCCCTCTAACTATAGGCCAATCACTATTCTCTCACCGCTCTCTAAGATCCTTGAAAAATGTATACATACTCAACTACTGTCCTATCTCATTCACGAAAATCTCTTCAGTCATCACCCCCTCTCAACATGGTTTCCACCCTAAACACAGTACCTCAACTGCCTTACTATCCTTTACTCAAAAGGTTGCAGAAGCTAGGGACAACAACCTCCTTGTCTCCTGTCTATACCTTGATCTCTCTAAAGCCTTCAACACTGTGTATCATTGCATCCTTCTTAACAAACTCAGACCTAAACCTCTCTCCTACTACTCTTGGCGGGTTTCAATTCTACCTTACTGGCAGAAAACAAATTGTTAAATGGCAGCAGGCTTTCTCACCCTTCATTGCTGTTGAAACAGGAGTACCCCAAGGCTCCATACTTGAACTGTTCCTTTTCAACATTTTTACCAACAACCTACGCTCATCCTGCAGTCTCTCATCCGTAATACAATACACTCTTATCTATCTTAAATACTATCTCTGAACTACATACACTAACACAGAATTCCTTTATCTCTGTTGAAAAATGGCTCAGAAACAATTAACTAATCCTTAACCCTAAGAAAACTCAACTCCTCTTCCTACCTCAGACACTCTTTCACCTTAAATCCAGTTTTTCTCTTTTCTCCCTAGATGGCACCACTATCTCCCCTGCCTCATAGACAAAACTCCTCGGGGTAATAATTGATGACCGACTAAAATTTGACTTGCACATACAACAGGCCATCAAAAAATCTACCAAAAACTTGGACTACTTTATAGGACAAGAAATTCCTCACTACTGCCACTAAACACACTCTTGCACCAGCATTTCTCTTAGCTAGTTTTCTATACACTTCCCCCATCCTTACCAGTATCCAAACTACCTCAATGCAGAAACTGGAACAAACATACAACAAAGCTGCCACATTTTTTCTAAACCAACCACTCTCTTCACATCACTGCCTTTCACTGAACAAACTTCAGAGGCTGGAATTTCTGCACCTTCTCCTACAATCGCAACTCCACACTACCTTTTCAATACTCAACAACCCCTCTGCCTGCCCTGCTCTCACCTCCCATGTTACTCCCTACTCTTCCCCCCGGCCTCTCCGGAGTGCTGATCAGCATCTGCTCTCAGTTTATAAACTGTTAAATAAAATTAAGAATTCAGTACACAGGAGGTTCAGATTCAAAAGTTTACTAGTGTACACCAGGAGGCAAAAAAACGTACAAGTACAGAATTTTGTCTAACATGAAACAGGAAGCCCACAATTTTATATAGGTTTAACATTCAAGCTATGCCCACCTTACTGACGTGATATGTCACAGGGCATCTACATCACTTTAGCTTACAAGCCTCTATTCTTTTAATCTGCTGATGCAGTATATTTTAAAAAACTTTTCCTCTAGATACAATACGGCCTTGCTATCCAGCTGGTCAGTCATAATGTCTTTCTGTAAAGTTACTTGTTCAAGATTTCATATCAGTTCAAATACAATAGCAGCTTCAGTCTTTTAATGTATGTCTTTGTTCTCTGTTATACTTTCTCACACAGCTGCGTGCTATCTAAGTAACACATATACAAGGCCAGATCATCCCAACAGGAAAGAGCAGAAGATTTCATTATTTCACACATTTAATTTCCTGACCTAGCAGATAATCATTTATGAAAAGCATAAACATTAAAACTTGCTAAGCTAGCATTCTGCCAGGGTCAGAGATCAGCTTTTGCTTCAAGCCACACTGCAGTTTCAAAACTACTTCACATTTAGACATGAATTAATTTTACTACTATATGATTAATAGAATAAAATGCATTATATACTACTTTGCTTTTAAGCTAGCATTTCTCATGTATTCAAATACACATTTTTCTAACATTTTCCCCCCTATTAATACTTTTTATTCTATTTTGAAGTATGCATAGTGTCATTTCATCTCCTAGCCTTTTCCACTCAGGATTTTCAGCTAGGTGAGTCATTCAATCTATACTTCAGAAAAAGTGTCATCTGAAATCAACCTTTCAATTTCAATATCTTGGTAGAAAGTTTCAGTAACAGATATATCAACAAAATCTTTGATTAATCTTTTCATGCAGGGAATTCCACAGCAAACACATGCTCCTATTAGGAGTATACCAACGCAAATGGCAATCAGAATATTCATTAGGATGGAACCCCACCCCCCAAATAGATTCTGGAAAAAGTCCGTCAGTGGGTTTGGGCCTGGTTCAGTCATGGCTGATACTCGCTGAATTACCTCTAGGTGGTTATTTATCTCATGATGATTGTCAGGAATAAAAGCACAGCATTCTTCTTTGATAAGCGAGCATGTACCACCTCTCGCCACTAGGGTGAAGTCAAGAGCCATCCGATTTTGTAGCACAACAGTTCTCATTGCATTCAGTTCATCAGTCACCAATTCTAGGGCGGAAAAAGTTGCATTACTCATTACTTCGAGAAGTTTCGACAACTTCCTCAGCTCCCAGATCGATCTGACTGCTCCATAGGCTGGGAATATTCCTGCCCAGGATATAACACTGTCACTCAAGTCCATATGAGCCAATTCACTTTTGTCTTTTACTGAATTATGGTCTTTCCAACCAGCTTCGATCTTCCCAACTGGATTCACAGGTTTCTTAACTGGACCTTCAGATTTTCGAGCTGTTTCTCTTACGTTTCGTATCTTACCCAAAGGTAATTCTGCAGTATGTCTTATTGCCGGAACCAAGTAACCCAAAAAACAACTGCCGGACCAATTCTCAGGTAACCATTTATATGCCTTTTTCCCACAAATAAAATAACAGTTTTCTACTTTAGTACTAATACGCATCAGCCTTGCATGAAACATTTTCTGATCTATAACTGACAATTGTTTAAACAAAACTGGATTTTTTTGAATGTCACTCATAGCTGTTTTCAATGAGTTTAAATACGAGCCATAATTAGTATTGCAAAAAGTATTGCCATTACTATTCTTAATATAACATCTGTAAGAAATAGTTATATTGCAATTGCTCCAGCCCACCTGGAGAGTGTCATTTTTATAGAAACATACAACTCCTTTTTGTGTGACAGGTAAAAATAAAGCTATTTTGTCCTGTGATCTCACAGTTCCTGTGTCGAAAAGTAAATTCTCCCAAGTCTCATTTATCCCCAAAGAGACAGCGGACATTATCAGTCCTCCATATGCTGTCGGTATAGCTGTACAAACCCAGCAATTTGAAATGTTCATAGTCTCTGCATATACACTTTTCATGGCTAGGTATGTGTTAAAATTTGGATGCCAGTCTATAGACGTTTCATCACGCCTTCCCACTTTCACTTGTGTGGTTGTGTGCAGGATAAACCACAGCAAGAGGAAAATTGTCACGATTACAGTTAATAAATGTACACACAACAAAATGATTATGCAACATCTCTGGGGTTGATCTAAACTTCTATTCGCTTTGTTTTTGGCCATCTCGGTCTGGTTGTGTATCAGTCACAAAGTTTTTATCAAGTTGAAAGTTCTTTACCGGTTTACAATGCGTCAAATGAACCCAGGACGTCCTCTCAGCCACTCTAACTGCAGTAGGCGTTGCCAACAGAACCTGGTACGGTCCCTCCCACTTTGGACTCTCCCAATTCTTTCTTTTCGTCACTTTCACCCAAACGTATGTCCCAGGAACTACGACTGCTTCTACCGGTCTGGTCTGTTCCTTATCTGAAAAAGAGTTAAACTGCAAAACAGATTTATTTGTTAACAGTTTCCTCATATAACTAGCTAATGAACTGTCAGCCTCTTGCTCTGCAGGCATGAGAGCTTTCCACTGAGGCACATAATATGCTCTCCCAAAAACCATTTCAAAGGGAGTCAAACCCTTTACATTTGGAACCGTTCTCATACTCAGCAGTGCCAAAGGCAGACAGTATATCCAATTCTTTTGGGTCTCCTCTACTAGCTTCCTAAGTTTATTCTTTAGGATACCATTGTACCTTTCCACCAGTCCTGCTGACTGTGGGTGGTAAGCACAATGGTTCTTCAAGGAGATACCAAAAAATCTCCCCAGCTGGTGAATCGTTTGATTCACAAAATGTGTGCCATTGTCACTATAAATCCTTTCCGGAATGCCAAATCTAGGGATTACTTCTTTTATCAGGGCTTTTGCCACTGTTGCTGCATCCGGGTTTTTGGTTGGAAAAGCTTCTACCCATTTAGAAAACATGTCTACAATAACTAAACAAATCTTTTTCCCTTCACATTTAATCAATTCTATGAAATCCATACAAATAGTATGGAACGGGTATGGTGGTATAGGAAAACTTCCTTGCTTGGTTTTAAATGCCCCTTGTGCGTGATGCTTGTTACAAGTATGACAAGCTGCACAAAATTTTTTTGTGTAATTTGTGTATCCATATGTTTGGAATATTCGATTTACTAACTGTACCATCCCCCCTGTTGAGACATGGCACTTCCCATGGCTCAACAAAGCTGCATATCTAAATAAATTAGACGGCAATATCGGTTTTCTTTCTTTGGAAATGTACAGTCCATTCTCAAGAATTGCACCTCGTTTTACCAATTTTTGTTTTTCTGCTTTTGTAGTAATCATCTGCATTGTTTTTAACATGTCTGAATCTAAAATCTCAGAGGGTTGTAATTCCTCATTTAAAAGTAAAGCTTCTGAGTCTGAGGCTGCTTGCTATGCAGCTGCAGCAGCTCGTGCATTGCCTTTTGAAATCTTATCCTGCTGTTTTGTATGAGCTACACATTTACAAATAGCTACTTTGGTAGGTACTGAATAGATTCTAATAACTCCAAAATAAATTGCGCATGATTAATAGGTTTTCCACTAGATGTTATCATTCCTCTATTTTTCCATTGTTGTGCAAATACATGTACTGTAGAAAAAGCATACTATCAGTATATATGTTCACACTTTTGTTTTTTGCTAAAGTACATGCCCTTGTCAAAGCTATCAATTCCACTGCTTGTGCGGATAAGTTGTGTGGTAAGGATTGAGCTTCTAAAATTTCAGTGTCTGTTAACTACTGCATACCCCACCAGATTCTTCCCTGTAGGACCCCTTCTGCATTAGCCGTCCACGTAATATGTCACCTCGGCATTATCCAAGGGCATATCTGTAAGATCTTGTCTAGGTAAAGCTAAATGTTCAATTTCCTGCAGGCAGCTGTGTGGTGTGCCCTCCGCAGGAGTTGGAAGTAATGTTGATGGATTCAATGTCGTACATCGTTCAATTGTCATATGAGGTTGGCTCAGCAGTATAGTCATACATGAAAGATGTCTAGCAGGAGAAAGGTATGCCACTTTCTCTTGCAGTAAAATTATTGCAACTGCATGAGGCACTCTCAATGTGACAGGGTGGAATAACACCACTGAGGCTGAAGCCTGTACTGCCATTGCGGCTGCAACTACTGCTTGCACACAGTGAGGCAAAGATCGCGCCACTGGGTCTAACTGTGATGAATAGTAAGCTATGGGGCGTTGCTTGTCCCCATGTTGTTGCGTCAGTACTGACGTCATATACCCTTGCTTACAATCTACAGTCTGAAAGAACCGTTTGTGATAATTTGGAAGTCCTAAAACTAATGAAGAAGCTATTAACTGTTTCAACCTGCAGAAAGCCGTTTCTCCTTCGGTTGTCCATTGTAAGATATCTTGTGCTGCCATTGGTGTCTTATATATCAAGTCAGTCAGTGGAGCAGATTCCAAAGCATAATTTGGTATCCAGCTCTGACAAAAATTAGTTGTACCTAAGAAAGACATCATCTCTTTCTTGGTCGTTGGCTTGGGTGCTTGCAAAATTGCTGTTTTTCTTTCCTCCTCTAGTATTCTACCTTCACTGGATATTACATATCCTAGGTATTTAACTTGTTTTCTCCAAAGTTGTAACTTACTTTTGTTTACTTTGTGTCCTTGTGTTGCTAAAAATTTCAACAATGCTACAGTATCCTCCCTGCACTGTTGCTGAGTGGGGGCTGCTAGCAAGATGTCATCTACATAAAGTAGAATTTGACTACCTCCCAGTGGGGTAAATCCTGCCAGGTTGCTAGCCATTTCTTGTGCAAAAATTGTTGAACTCTCACAATATCCCTGTGGTAGTCGAGTATACGTATACCTTCTACCCTGAAATGTAAATGCAAACCAATATTGACTATCAGGATGTATAGGTATTGAAAAGAAAGCATTGCTGATATCTACCACAGAGAAATACTTCTGTTGCGGTTCTAAATCGTTTAACAAGGTATGTGGGTCTGGCACCGTAGGTGCTCTAGGTATTACTGCACTATTTACAGCTTGTAAATCTTGTACCATCCGCCATTCCCCATTTGCTTTTTTAACAGGAAATAGGGGTGTATTACATGGTGAATCAGGAGATTCTACCAGTACTCCTTCTTTGAGTAATGCTGCTATTATAGGCTTAATTCCTATTTCTGCATCCTTTCTCAAAGGGTATTGTCTTTTTTGTTGTCTAAAAGGTGACTTTGGGGTAATTGTAACTGGTCCTGCTGTTTGAATAAGTCCTACATCTGACTTACCTGTTGACCAGAGAGTTGTTGGAATTTCACATAAGGCCTTTTCTTCTTCTTCTAATAAAAATGCTAATCAGCTGTCCTCGCTAGATTGCAAGTGTACAGCTGGATGTGTCTGTGTCAACCAATTCAATCTTTGTTTTTGTATCCCTTGTTCTGATAGTTCTAAATCAGTCTGTTTCTCCCATCTTGTTACTTTTTCTCCTAAGTCTGCCCATTTAACACTTTTGTTCTTTGTCAAGCTGACATGTGGCAACCGATTTGATCTATACAATGCAAGGAATTCTTGAGGTAATGAACAGCTAACTACACTGTTCCCCTCAGTATCCCAGTACAAAGTATGCAAAACCAATCTAGTTGCACAATTTCTAAACAATTCTTGCTCATATTCTCTATCAGGTCCTGGTGTAGTACAGTAGTATAGAGTACAGTGTAACAAATGCTGTCGATCAGTGTCAAGGGAGGGGGCTTTACTGATGGCTACGTTCATCAGCTCCTCAGTTACTGCCCCTGGACCAGTCGTGACTAGGTCCTGGCTGTACCAGTAAAAAGTTTCACCCTCCGGTCGCACTACAAAGGTATCCATTTGTCTCTGTGCCTCCATACCTTGTACAGTTGGAACTACTGCTATACCAAATATCTGCATAAGGTCCCTGCCCAATAGGTTTACTGGACACTTTGCAGAAACAACTATTTTACTTCTCTGGGACATACCTGAAACAGGGTCAGTTATTGCTATATCATGGGAAAGCGGTTCCCTGTATAGCTGTCCATTTGCGGCTTTTACTAGTATATAATCAGGTGATTCGGAATGTTCTGGTAACTTGGAGGGGTGTATCAAAGTCTGTGACGCTCCTGAGTCACATAGGAATTTGACTTCCCTTCCCTCCACCAGAAGTGTAACTTCTGGTTTCGTGTCTGCCAAGTAGAGCTCTAAGCTCAATAATGCTAAGTCCAAAATTTCACTTTCTTCATTCTCCATATCTACTTGCACTTCCTCTACTCCTTCTATCACATTTACATGTGTTTTCTGTTTATTAACTTTTCCTGATGATTTCTGACTTTCACTTGATGTATCCTCACTATCATATAGTCAGTCCTCATCTCCCTTATCTTCTGTAATTACCTTTTTGTGTTGTCTACAATCCCTTGCTAGATGTCCTTTCTTCCCGCACTTGAAGCATTCACCTATCTTTTTCCTCTCTTCAAAATCTTCTGATCGTTTGTCAGACTGTTTATTTCCCTGGGTATTTTTCTTGCCCTTTTTACCTGACTGTAATACAAATACTTCAGCTCCATCTTCAGCAGTGAAGACTTGCGCCTTCTTTTTCTTTTTACTATTAAAATGTCTCTCAGCATGTCTAGCATATTTGAGTAAGGCTTGTAGCCTCCCTGTTCGATGATCTATCATATGCTTCGTAATGAAGCTACTAATAGGTGCAATGCAACCTTTCAAAAATGCATTTTTTAATTGTTGTTCATATGGGGAATCACTCGTTTTGTTCTCAGGAACCGACATACCACTGTGATTATTAAAACATTCTAATAATCTAGCATAATATCCATCTATTGTCTCATTTTCCTGTTGTATGCATTGATTAATGCAAGTCCAGTCTGCTCTAGGTTTCCATTTCTCAGAGATTCGGTCTGTCAGACCTTTCACTCGGTTGTCTAACTCTGCATCACTATGTGGGAGTGGTCTAGGCTCTGCATTACGAGGATTCCAGGCACCACAAATCATGTGCCAATCCGGACCTATAATTTGTCTTACTACTTTTTCTACTTCTTCCCCATTCAAGTGGTAACTTAACCTCATGCCTTGTAAATCTTCTAAAAATTAAAAAAAATTAACTTTTGGATGGGGGATTCCCTCAGTAGCCTTCCGGATGTCTTCCGGTGTCCATGGTCTATATACTAAGAGTGTTGGATCCTGCCCTTCCTGTCCTGCCTGAGGATTTGGAACTTCTGTAAGTGGGCATATTTCTTCCTCACTCTCATCCTGTAGATTTCTCTCTATCTGGTATGTTTCTGTGTCCCTATGTGTTTTACGTGTTTGGGACCTAGTCTCAATAGGATCTCTAACAAATGGTGGTTTTGCTGAAACTTCAGGATAACGCGGAGGCGGACCAGCCTGTCCACTCGCTTCATATCCTGAAAAGGGTAAGGGAGGGGGTAAGGGAGGAGGAGAAGGAGGAGCTGTCGCTATTACCAAGTTATTATCCTCTTTGTCTAAAAATAATGTTTTTGAATTTTTAAGCTTCTGTTCTCTACGATTTGCTTCCTCAATCCACCTGTGTGCTTGAGGAATGCCTAGTTGGCGTTGCTTTTTTGCCTGACCTCCTGCATCAGATTTAAGCTGTTTAAGGAGTTGAACTAGTGAAGGTTTATCTAGTTTACCATCAAATTCATATTTATTAACCCATTTCTTATAATACCTAACGTTATCAGAACGTTGTAATTGCATGTATTTTGCATCTTCGGTTAGGGACGGATCTCGCGAGGTTTTAGTGCACTGATTACCCATGTTCAAGAAAATGTTATGTAACCCTTTTTTATCATGTGATATCAAGTTCTTAGTTCCTGTTTACAGTTTATCTAGAATAACTGTCTACCTTATTCTGTTACCCTGATCTATGACCAAATATACAGTACTTCCTTTTGTCCCTAATCTGCAAAATAAATCTTGACAACAATATACTGTAACCTAGTCCCTGATCTAAAACAGAAAAAAAGCAAATTCTTCCTACCTGAGCCTCCGATATTAAACTGTTCGAATGTCCACTCTTCAGCCACAGATCAGAAAGTGGCCAGCCTCTTTACACGACAATTCAGTCGGAGGACTTTTCACCCAAGAAGAACCATTTCGGTAACTTCTCCTGCGCAGTATTCGACCACCGGTAGACTCTGATCTGCAGCTGTCTGAGGGAATTTTCCGGTCCGAAGGACCAAACTGTTAAATAAAATTAAGAATTCAATACACAGGAGGTTCAGATTCAAAAGTTTACTAGTGTACACCAGGAGGCACAAAACGTACAAGTACAGAATTTTGTCTAACATGAAACAGGAAGCACACAATTTTATATAGGTTTAACATTCAAGCTATGCCCACCTTACTGATGTGATATGTCACAGGGCATCTACATCACTTTAGCTTACAAGCCTCTATTCTTTTAATCTGCTGATGCAGTATATTTTAAAAAACTTTTCCTCTAGATAAAATACGGCCTTGCTATCCAGCTGGTCAGTCATAATGTCTTTCTGTAAAGTTACTTGTTCAAGGTTTCATATCAGTTCGAATACAATAGCAGCTTCAGTCTTTTAATGTATGTCTTTGTTCTCTGTTATACTTTCTCACACAGCTGCGTGCTATCTAAGTAACACATATACAAGGCCAGATTATCCCAACAGAAAAGAGCAGAAGATTTCATTATTTCACACATTTAATTTCCTGACCCAGCAGATAATCATTTATGAAAAGCATAAACATTAAAACTTGCTAAGCTAGCATTCTGCCAGGGTCAGACATCAACTTTTGCTTCAAGCCACACTGCAGTTTCAAAACTACTTCACATTTAGACATGAATTAATTTTACTACTATACGATTAACAGAATACAATGCATTATATACTACTTTGCTTCTAAGCTAGCATTTCTCATGTATTCAAATACACATTTTTCTAACATAAACCCAAAAAGAATATTGACAAACTACTTTACAAACACTCTGTCTCACTAAACTGGAATAAACTCCCTCTCCATATTAGATCCAACCCTTCCTTTCCCTGTTTTAAAAAGGAGCTTAAATCCCACCTACTAAACTTGAAATTATGCCATTGCCTTGACCGCACGTAGTCTTAGTCTGACCTACTGTATAACCTGTTGCATCTCCTAACTTTCTTTCTCTGTTTATAACTTCTGCTTAAAGTAACCTCCTAAACCCTCAGCTCTACTATTATAGCCCCCTCCTTTCTCTCCCCCTCCCATTCTCCACACTATTTATCTTCCCCCCCACTTCCTATCAATGTCTATACATTGTCCTTTTGAACAACAATTATCTTTTTGTTTTTACTCTCATATGTAGTAAATTTTAGACCACTGCTATCAATGCAACCCTTAATGTTCATAATTTTTCTTTTGTTTTCCTCTTTATAATTAATTTCATATCTACATTGTTATTTTTAATAGTTTTTGTCCTGTATGTTTATCTTTGCTTATGTTTCCTGGGGCTCTTTCCCCTTGGGTCTCCACTGAAAATGGGTTGCTTACTATCAATGCAATGCACATAACTAATAACCTTTTCTTTTTACAATTGTTTTGCATTTAATATTTGTATATTGTCACTTTATCTTTACTTATATTTGCTGGGGCTTTTCCCCTCGGGTCTCCATTGAAAATGGGTTTGTTTACAAACTCAGCTGGACTAACCCAGTTAACAAATGTGAAATATAAACATAAAGGCCCATGAAGTACAGATGGAAGAAAGAAAACATTTAGAAGTGCTGTCCAAGCTAGTAGTTGAATTGGTTTCTGTTAGCTTAAGAAGATTTTGGATTACTCATCTAGAGGCAGTAGAGTAGCCTGGTCTGTCTGAGTTGGAAAAATACAGAAAGACTTTAAGTGAGGTTGTTTTTGGCCAGAGGACTACTTGGTCAGTTTAATCAGTTTTCATTAACTCAATGAGTTTGCTAAATTTGCACAGCTCTTGGCACATTCCCACAGAGCTCAGCAATGCTTGGCATTATTGGATGTGTTACTCAGTGTTACTGCTGCATCTACTGCCATTCAGGCTGAGCTAAGTAGTTTTTCTTGATAAATTGCACTTCTCTAAGTTATTCAAGCATACTACTGTTGTTTTCTTGAAATATTTATTGCATTAATCTGCATTTTAAGACTGTAAACTGCATTTGTTTTGCAAGCCGCGGTGGTGCAGCGGTAGCATTGTCGCCTCACAGCAAGAGGTTCTCCCATTCGATTCTCGGCTGGAGCACCTTCTGTGTGGAGTCTGCATGTCCTCCCCGCTGTCGAATGGCATTCAAAAGACATACGTGAATGGGCGCGCCTTCGTTGAAGTCTGGACATTGGGGTGGCATCTCAGAACCATAAAAAGAATTGACTGCCAATAATTAGGAGACCAGAGTTCCGCTGTGGTGACCCCTAACTGGGAAAAGCCAAAAGAAAAGCAACAAACTGCATTTGTTTTGCAGTGTCCTTACTGCTAGATTATTTGCTTGAAAATCACCTTAAAAGTGTTGTCCTAATTAGTTGTTGAATTGGTTTCTGTTAACTTTTTCACTTTGTGTTTTTACATTAAGAAGACTTGGGATCACTCAGCTAGTAGTAGGGAGTAGCCTGGGCTGTCTGAGTTGGAAAACACACAGAAAGGCTTAAAATGAGGCTGCTTATTGGCAAAAGGGCTATTTAGTCAGTTTGCTCAGTTTTCATTGCCTCTATAAATTCAGTGTTTTGCAAAACACTGCTCATCATGCAGTGGTATTTAGCATTAACTTATAGAGGCACAGGCACTTAGAAACTAAATTTTCCTGGTAAAACTACCTCTGGAACTGTACTCAGTAACTCAGTTGCACAGAGCACAACTAGTTTGCACACTGAGGAGCACTGCTTCACATTATCTATTCCTACATAGCTTAGTTTTTGCTTCTAGCCTCAGAAGCACCCAAATTAGCCCACTATTAGCCGGTCTTATGTCACACCCTTGTAGTTTACCTAAAAAGACTTAATATGGATATGCACTTTCCCAGTTTCTTTGTCACCAGTGTAGTGGATAAGGGCATCCTGAGACAATGTAGCAGTTATCTCATGTTCACTAACAGCCAACTAATCCTTAGAGAAACCAATAAAGTATGTAAGAGATGTAATTAAGTAATGTCCCTGGAGACAAGACTCTCGCATCCAAGCACTGAAAGTACCAATCTGGTTGTCAGTAACTCACACTGCAGCCACCACACATAGCATGTACCTAACATGTAGACCAATGTATGCTAAGGCACTCAAAAACAATTTTCTTAAACTCCAAAGACCTCCCAGATGCTCGACTCACATCAATTGTTCTCAGCAAATCCAAAAGCACTCATCAAAAAACTCAACACCACACATACAGCCTCACCCCATGAAATCCCAATTACAAGGACTATAAGACAACCATACTCAATACTCTAGTCATAGGAGACTCCATTGTGAGACATACAGATGCCCTCACCAGGCTGTACAAGGAATAAAATTATGGTCAGTTGCATATCAGGGGCCAGGATCTACCAAGTTATGCATGCACACAGGACATTGAATTAAAAGTATCAGTATGACTCATTGTCTGTGTGGGTATAAATGATGTGAGATGTACCTCCCTGGACTATATGAAATGAGGCATTATGGACCTCTCTTGGATTATGCATCCCAGGCTAGTATGAATCTAACTCTGAGCAGTATTCTACCGCCACCAAGAAGGAAGCCACCATACAAATAGAAAATGATTGACTTTAATAACTGGCTTAGCTTCTGATGTCATTCAAAGGGGCTACAATATTTGTCAGCATGGGAGAATATGGCCAGCAGACCATGTTGTTTTGCTAAGGCTGATCTGCACCTCTCCCCTCTAGGCTTTTAAATGTTGGCTAAAGCATTGTCCTTCCCCATAGTGGCTTTTTAGGCAATGCTAAACTGACAAACCTTTCAACTTAATAAAATCATCCCAAGGGAATCTAAAGCTGTTACTGTTCAATGCCAGGAGCTTAAACAAGAAACTGCACTCCCTCCAAGATGTCCTCACCTTGGGGAATGCAGACATCTGTGCATTTACTGAGACATGGTTTATAGCCATGGAGAACACCCTGGCAGTGGAGGGGCACAGTATCATCCACACATTTAGCCCAGCTACTGCACAGGCAAGGACTAAAGCTGGAGGTATCTTAATCTACATCAAAAACAAACATACCTGAAGGTTGGTCAAACAGGATGATGTACTTAAGATTCTCCATGTTCAAATTACTATAGGTAGAGTCCCATATCATTTATTTATTTTACATTTGTTGACCGGGATAGTCCAACTGGATATATGTCCATTTTCAGCAGAGGCCTAGGTTGAAAAGCTCCAAGATAATAATACACATTGAACATTTAGTAAATGCTAGTTTCAAGCAGATTACAGTCATAGGCAATACCAGCATTTAGCACATATAGTACTAACTTATAAAACACTTTACAAAACATAACATTATTTTCAAAGTTATATATACATAACAAACCTTGCAAGCTATAGATCACCCTCTATGATCCACAAAATCCATAACTCATACTTTGACCTACAGGAGACACTTCCCATTCAACCCAATACTATATTTATGAGAGACACTAACTATCCCTCTGTAAACTGGGAATTCTACATGACCCAATCTTGCAGGCTCAGACATTCCTGGACTTTGTAAGCACAAACACCATAGACCAATTAGCAATACACTTACTAGAGATGCAAACTAGATCTGGTGCTCATAAGTATCCTGTCTTGTAAGGTCACACCATAAAGCTGTCTCCTTCAAAATAAAGGTCAGTGGTGTGACCCCAGCACACCCTGTAACAGTTAGAATCTATTCTAAGGTGAACTACGTATTATTAAGTGATTACCTGAAAAATTTCAAGACTCTCCAAACCCAAAGAACACAGCTGCATTTATAGAATTGCACATAGAAACCCTGCACAGTCACGTTAATTGATGCATAAAGGCAGTTGTGCCTATCAGAACCAAGATCAGAGCAAACTAAAAAAAAAAAAAAATTAAAAAAAAAAAATCTTGGTGGAATCCAAACATAAACAGATTTTACAGCTTCATAGCTAAAATTGGGAAGAGCAATGCACAGCAGTATAAAAGCTCTCTTATCAGGCTAACCAAGTAACTAAGAGTGCAGATTAAGTCTCTCAAAACCAATTTTGAGGTAAACAAAATCAAGGAGACTGTGTGCAAAAAGTAAACAAAAACGCCAAAAGTTCAAGCGCACTTCACGGAACACACCGCACTATGTAACCCAAACTGCAGCTTTATTAAACACTCAAAACATGTTTTTGAATGTTTAATAAAGGTGCGGTTTGGGTTACATCATGCGGTGTGCTCCGTGAAGTGTGTTTGAACTTTTGGAATTTTGAGGTAATGTCAGCCTCCCAGGCCAAGGACAACCATGAGGCATTTTTTAGTCATGTCCAAAACCAGTGTCTGCATAACTGAGTGTTAATGGCAGCCACTTACACTGAGTTAGAAGATACAGCAAGTCTGCTTGCCAACAAATTCAGTCCCTAAGAAACTAACAAACTACAGGAAGGGCTAACACAGACAAATAACTGGTGCCAAAGCCATGGCTTAAAAGTCAGTGCCAAGAAATGCATAATTGTATCCTTTGGTAAAGCAGCCATCCTAGGTAATTACCTCACCGATACCAAATCCCTAAGAGCGAACCCAGTAGTCACAGATTTGGGGACATATATAGGTAGTGACCTGGCTTTTGAACAACATGTGTCTAAGGTAGTAAGGAAATTATTCTAGTTGCTCAACTTATAAGTAAGGGCACAATATCAAAGTCCATGGAAGTCATCATTCCTGTGTATTCAGCCCCATCAGACACATTGTTGAGTACAACACCCCCTTCAGTATGTACCTGACCAGGCACATGCAATAACTGGGATGTTGGAAACACAAAAATAAGATGAAACTCAACCAAAGCAGAACAAGGGTAGTCCAGAAACGCCACATCAGCATATAGTACAGAAAAAACACTTTCATTTAGCGCTTTTGTCAAAAAACAGACTTCATCAGAATACTATGTGTCTAACACATCAAGTTTAAATACCCTCCCCAGCAGTACATCAAACAATTAAGTGACATCAATTCCCCTTGTGAAGAAAAATTAACATATGCATATATAAGTTTTAAACAATATAATAAAATGGTTTAAATATCAACTCCTTTAAAAAAAAACATAAAGAACTACAATATTAAAACAATTGAGTTGTGTTGCAACATTTATATAAAATATAATAATTTAAGCTTCAACAATGAACTTATAGTGATCTTATCATTCAGTTCAGGAAACTGGCAAGCATTAAGCTTAATTTGCCATTTGAGCTCAAGGAATTCCAGGTACTCATCAGAGCCCCCCCCCGCAGACCAAGATCAACATGCTCAATGGCACAACATTTAAAGGCATGTGAGGGGGAAACCTAAGAAGTTTTTACAAAGCATTTTTTTCATTTTTACATCTGATGTCATAAATATGCTCGTATACCCTTTGCTTCAAAGCTGTGTTCGTTTTTCCTACATAGAACCCCTCACATAAGTCACACTTTGCTATAAAAACAATACCTTTAGAGTAACAAGAATATTTTTTGCAACATAATATAGTCCCATAGCCTTTAATGAATAACTTGTCCATGTTAAGTATATAAGGACACTGGGAACATCTCCCACATTTGAAACATCCACCCTTGTCGGGTATATTTCTTTTTCTTTCCAAGAGTCCCTTTCTTGAGATGTCCTTCTTATAAACCACCATCAGTTGACTAACCACCAATTTATTGATACTACTATCTAAATTGAAAATCTTCCAGAATTTTGTTATAATGTGTCATATATCAAAGAAATTTATAGTAAATGGAAGGACCAAAGCCCTACTAAATTTGTTGTTACTTCTCCTCTCTAGGTCTTCCCTTCCACTCAAGTGATTAGACAAGAGTTTATGAAAGATGCTAAATTCTCTCTTATTTTTAACTTCATTATAGATGTTAACCATGAAGTCAATAGGGTAACCCCATCTTAATAACATCTCTTTTAATACCTCACATTCCCTTGCAAAATCCCCTTCCTCAGAGATCGTTCTAGTCAGCCTGACAAATTGCCCTTTAACCAGGGCTTTCTTTTGATGTACAGGGTGCCAGCTTTGGTAGTGCAGAAGGGAATTAGAGTAAGCTGGTTTCCTATACAAATGGGAAGTGAATATTTTTCTATTATAGTCCTTTTTAATAGTTAAATCCAAAAAGTGTAGGGTATTGTTGTCCTTAACCATAGTAGACTTAAAAAAAAAATCAGTTGTTTCATTGATGTAAGAGAAAAACTAATCTAGTTCATCCTCAGTCCCTTTCCAAAATAGGACAAGGTTGTCAGGATAATGACCATAAAGTGTCCATAGTTCCTTAAACCTAGTGTTTAGAATGAAAAGGTCCTCTCAGTGTGCCAATACAATGTTGGCAAATATAGGGGCACAACACGCACCCATAGCCACAGCCTGTCTTTGTTTGAAAATATGTCCTTCAAACCCAATGAAATTATTGTCCAGAACAAGTTCCATACAAGTTCTAATGGTCAGAATTGAACCATGGTCAAAACTGGTGTTTTTACACAGATAGTCATAGAACCATTCAAGTCCCACGCTGTAGGGAATGACAGAAAATAAATCACAAATATCTATAGTGACCATAATCAGTTCATCAGCATACATATCCAGTTTTATTTTTTCTAACAATTCCCATGAATCTCTCACTACCCATTTCCTATGGTCCAAAACATGTTTGACCCTTCCATCAACAAACCTGGCCAAACAAAAATTCATTGTTGAAGCTTAAATCATTATATTCTATATAAATGTTGCAACACAACTGAATTGCTTTAATATTGTAGTTCTTTATGTTTGTTTTAAAAAGTTGATATTTAAACCATTTTATTGTATTGTTTAAAAATTATATATGCATATGTTGATTTTTCTTCACAAGGGGAAGTGATGGCACTTAATTGTTTGATGTACTGCTGGGGAGGGTATTTAAACTTGACTTGTTATATACATGGTATTCTGATGGTCTGTTTTTTTGACAAAAGTGCTAAATTAAAGTGATTTTTCTGCACTACATGCTGGTGTGGCTTTTCTGAACAACTGGAATGTCCACAGAGGTTCCTCACAAAAAGAATACAGGGTGTAAGCAACATATCCTATGCAGATCACCTCAAAGCCCTATTTCTGTACACTGTTTTGTACTTACTGTTGACAGACAATCTGTGGCTGGCATACAAGGCACCCTTTGATCCCGCTCTGATGCACGTTTTGCACATCTGCAAAACAATAGCATCCCAACTGCTCAATCTAAGGACTTGAACCTTGCTTGTGACATAAATAAGATATGCTGGAGGGGCAGATGTGTTTATGTGAAATCCCCGCCTCTGGAATAGGCATGCCATCCATGAGAAGTAGATTTCTGCCCTAAACCTATTAAAGCATAACCTGGACCAGTGGATTGGAAATTGAAAATTCACCCCAGGCTAGTACTTATGTTTCTAATGGATAGAAGTAGTCTGTAAATCATAGCCTAACTTACGTATACCTTTTAAAATAATTTCTAAGGCACAAACAATCTGTAGGATATATTTGGGATGCATGGCTAGGCTTATAAAGGCCTAGTATGCATGTATGAACAGCCTCCATCTTACACATGGTACATACGCTCGCCAAATGTGGCTGAAATGCCATTGCTAGCAGGCATGAAAAGATACTAATAATTCAAAAAAATATAAAACTGAGTTAAACAAAGTAACTGCAGCAGCAGTTACAATGGCCTCTTATTTCCTTTCCACTTGTTAAAAGCAGCTTTTAACAAAGATGAGCTTAGCAAGCTTGGAAAGGAGAACTGAATAAAGAATAATACTGAAACTGAAAAAACTGAATAAAGAAAAAAAATGTATTTTTTTGTATAGAATTAAAGGAATGAGGTTTTCCTTTTATTTTAGCTGTATTGTTAACATTTGTAAACTATTTCTTCTATGTATTTCTTCTTGTCCATATATGCCTAATACCTTTGATTTGTTTTAAATTGTTTGTTCTTTTGGAGCTTTTCTCCCCGGGCCTCTACTGAAAATGGACATATATCCAGTTAGACTAGCCCGGTCAACAAATGTTAAATAAATAAAAATAAATAAATAAATAAAGAATAACTGTAACAACAGCAGCAGTTATGTTTGTGTGTAAGAGAGAAAAGGATATGTGTGTGTGTGTGTGTGTGTGTGTGTGTGAGGGGGGTTATAATACTATGCATTCTATTTGTGAAGTTTTTTCATCTGATTATAGTATGATATATGAGAAGTACACAGTCAAGAAACTGGGCACATTGTGTGTGTATGACTGAGTTTGTGCCTCTGCATCTATCTCTGTGTTTGTGTAATACTTCCCATTGCATGTGCATCAATGTTATTATTTATGATTTCCTTCATTCATTTTATCAAAGTATGACACAGGTGTCCACAGTCAAAAAAGTGGCTGTAATTGCCTCACAGATTCATATGTATCTGTCTAGCTGAGTCTGTGTATGTGTGGGTGTGTATGTGACTATGTGACTGTCTGTATCAGGGTTTGTGTCTCTGCATCCATTTATGTGTGTGTGTGTGTGTGTGTGTGTGTGTGTACACATATAGACAGAGACATTATGAAATACTCGCATAATTTATATTTTGCATGTAAAATGCTTCCTCTAGCAATAACTATATATGTTACAGCAGCTTTGAAACATGAGGAAATGTTTTAAATAAAAAAACTAAAACTAAATAAACTACAACTTTTCACAGGCTGCTTGCTCATGACAAACTCCGTGCCATTTGCTTGAAGATCCAAGTGCTCAAACTCCCACTGACTCTGTCTCCTCTAGCCACTTAGCCCTCCCAACACACTATCCTATAAATTGTACAGCCCTGCCAGAATCCTAACTCTAATAAAACTCCTTTCCTGGTCCCAAGCCCTAGAACTCCCTGCTCCCTAAACCTAAAATCACAGAAGTGATCCCCGGGGTCAATTTCCTATTACCCATCCAATTATCAAGATTTTTCTTGAAGAGTGCTAATGAGGAGCTCTGTTTGACATAGATAGGTAGTCTATTCCAGAGTATGGGAAATCTCTGGGACAGGAATCTATCCCTCCAGCATGTTCGGTTTATTGTGGTGACAAGGTTTAGGTCCCTAGAGCATGTAGCTCGGAGGGATTGGGATTTCTTTAAGTGGAGCATGTCCAACAGCTCTGGGTTTGACATAGCTTTATATGTTAGGCAGAGATCACCTCTGAGTAGGCGATATGTGACGGAGTAAAGCTGGAGTATTTTGAGACGGTCTGTGTAACGCATCTGTTTGAGGACAGTAATCCTCTTTGTGAGGTATTTTTGCGGCCTTTCCAGTTGTTGTAGATGTCTTGTGAAGTACATACCAAAAGGGGCATTGTACTCTATAATGGGTCTAATGAGTGATGAGTAGAGGGGAACAATGACCTCTTTTTTTCTGGATGAGAAACCTTTTGTGATGAGGTGTGCCACGTAGAAGGATTTCCTGACCACTGTGGCAATGTGATTATCAAAGGAGAGACTACTGTCCACCTGTGTCCCAAGGTCTCTTATCACACATTTGGTGTTAGGTAGACTGCTGCCTATGTGGTAGTTCATGGGTACAGAGTTTTTACCAAAGGAGATGACAATGCACTTTTTGGCATTGAGCTTGAGACCATGGCTTTGACACAAGGCATCTGTCTCAGTGAGGCCCTTTTTAAGGATGTCCACATCGTTAGGAGTTTTGATTATGGCTCCTAGTTTGCAGTCATCTGTGAATTTAGTTAGCCAAAGACCTTCTGTGTTAGCCTGTACTTCAGAGAAGTAGATACCAAACAGGAGAGGACCCAGGACTGAACCCTGTGTTACTCCACTTATCACTGGTCTGAAGTCTGATTTGGAGTCTGCTACTTTCACAGTGTGGGTTCTGTCAGTAAGCCAGTTGGCAACCCATCTTGTGACATAGGGATTTATACCTAGTTTAGTGAGTTTATCTATAATTCCAGAGTGGGGGATGGTGTTGAACGCCTTGGCAAGATCTAGATAGGCTGTGTGAACTACCTTACCCTCATCTATGGCTTTGGTGACTACTTCAAAGAAGTCTATCAGGTTTAGGAGACATGATCTGCCTTTTACAAACCTGAACTGTGTGGGGTCCAGAGTTTGGAGATCTCCAATGTCTTTGTTTATGAATTTCATGATGATACGTTCCATGGCCTTGCAGACCAGGCTCGTCAGGCTAATGGGGCGGTAGTTCCTGGGGTCTGTTGTGGCCCCCCCCTTGTGGAGTGGGATAACCGTCATGGTGCGCCATTCAATGGGCACAAAGCCTGAGGTGAGGCTATGATTGAACATGGTACTTAGGTGGGGTGCCAGTTCATTCTGTAGTTTGTGTAGAAGGCAGCCTGGGATGTAGTCAGGTCCCATGGATGCTGTGTTCTTGGCTTTGGAGAGTGAGGTTTTTACCTGTGCAGCCGTGATTACAGGAACTCTGCATTCTTCCCATATAAAGATGGGCCCTTTGGGGGGGGGGTAAAGTTAGCACTGAACTTATCTGCCAGGATGTTGGCAATATCAGTTGGTTCTGTATATTTAGTGTCATTGTGCTGTAACTCAGAGGAGATCTGAGTGTTGCCATTGAGATTCTTGACATAGCTGTAGAATGCTTTGTGGTTGTCTTTAGAATCAGTGGCGATTTTGTTTTCCTAACTAGATTTGGAGGATTTTATGAGGGATCTCAGCTTCTTACTGAGGCTGACCAGGGAGTTCCTCCAATCATTGGGATTTTTTACTCTTTTTTGCAACAGTTTCTTTTTTCTGTTGTAGAGTTTGTTTATGGCAGAAGATCACCAGACTGGCTTCCTTTCTTTGGAGGATAGCATCTTGGTTCTGTTAGGGATAGCACAATCCATGCACTCGTGTAAGTGCTTATAAAGTGCATTTGTGTAGGATTCAGCAGTCGTACCTCTATTGTCCATCTGTATGGGTGTTGTGAAGTTTGCCACTTCTGTCTTAAGTAGCGTGAAGTTGGCTTTGGAGAAATTTTTTATGGTTGTTTTCCTAATTGGGGGGGGGGTGGGAGCGGGATGTGGATGTCTAGGGTGATTAGCTTGTGATCGGATCTGACCAACGAGGAGCTGACCTCTGATGTGGAACACTGGTCACCCATGTTGGTGATGACCAGGTCTAGGATATTGCTGCCCCTGGTGGGGGTGTAGATAAGTTGATCCAAGGCATTGGAATTGATGATTTCCAGAAAACGTTGAGCAAAAGAGTTGGTACATGAGTAGTTTTCCCAGTTGATGGTAGGGTAGTTGAAATCACCCATTATTAGAGTGTTGGGTTGTACCTTAATATTTTCCAGTGTATCAAGAAAAGAGGAGTGGTAATCCTGGGGCATGGTGGGGGGTCTGTAGCAAGCTACAATCTGGATTGCAGTTTTGCCCAGAGTTAGTTGAACTTGGATAATCTCGGATGCATTATGCTGAGCAACTAGCTTGGAGGTGTGGATATCCTTAATGAATATGGACCTGCCTCCGCCTTTAGTGTTTCGGTCTGGGTTTGGTGGCCAAAAGGTGTGGTATTAATTATAGCCTGGTAATGCAGGGGTGCTCTCTGGAGCTTTGAACCAGGTCTCTGTCACTGCACAGATGTCAATGTTCTCCATTTTAAGGAGTGCCTCGAGTGAGTGCATTTTAAGGTTTAGACTTCTAGCATTGAGTAGCATTACCCTCAGATTTTGCTTGCTTGTATCTGTTACGGTGGTGAATTTGTCATTTGAACCTTTCCTAAAAAAGGTACTATAGGGGTGGCAAGAGCCTTTGCCAGTATCCAGAATCCCAAGGGAGACAGGAACAGGCCATCTCTGGCAAAGCAGCGTGGTCTGTCGATCATGTCATCCCAGGCAGACAGATACTGGATTCCCTTAGAATGACACCAGAAGCTTAGCCAATTGTTAAAGTCAGTCATTTTGTCCTTGTACTGTGGTATCATTCTGGGTGATGGCAGGATGCTACTCAGGGCTAGGGTCATACCTGCCTGGGCTATAAGTTTGGAGAGCTCCTCCATGTCTCTTTTCATGTAGTCCAGGGAGGTACGTCTCAGGTCATTCACACCAACATGGACAATGACAGAGTCATATTTGTACTTGTTGTGGAGTGACCTGAGTGCGTGCATTATGTGGCAGATCCTGGTACCTGCCAGGCAGCTGACAGTAACTTTTTCCTTGTTTAGCCTGGTGAGTGGAACATCAGTGTGCCTGACTATAGAGTCACCTATGACTAGAGTGTTGGGTACGTTATGCCTTATGGGCTGTAGTTGAGTGGCACACTGAGTATGTGGGCTATGTGTCATTTGGGTTGTGTTGGGGGGGGGGTTGCTTGCATTTCTGCTTTGGAGGTCTCTGTTGTTTGGGCAGGTTATTACTGAGAGCCTCCGCGAATGTAGGTGTGTGTTTTGTGCTTCTGTGTGTGTGTTTTGGTGGTGTAGGTTTTGAGGGACTATGTGATGAGTGTGGTGCAGTGCAAGTGTTTACCTTCTCCTCTTGACTGTATAGTCCAGTCTTCGGTGAAGAGAGCTTTGCTTCCAGTTTGGCTATATAAGTGCATCTCTCACAGGTCGTAGTGTTGGGTGGTAGGAGGAGAGGGTTGTCTATGTACATGAGGCAATTGCTGCATTATCCCAAGATGCCCAGAATCATCAGGTAGACAGGAGAAAACACCAGGAGCTGACCTTTAGACATGTCTGAATAGGTGCTTATTTATTAAGTACTAAAAACTGTTTTCCTCTAGACAAATGAGGAAAGTCGAGTGCTGTAGTAATTTGTAACTTATTTAGTGCTTACAATGAGTTCTGAACAGGTGCTGAGCTCAAAGAAACAGATTTGAGTGCTAAAACTTAAAAGCTGGCTAGTTTCAAGGGAAAATTTGAAGAACACACTTTATGGCGCCAGGAATAGTTTAACCCTAGTTAAGTGGGGGGGGGGGGGCTCAGGAGCTCACAAACAGTCCTGGAGACAGCAAATCCGTATCTGGACAAGACCTGCCACAGAAAAGGGGGGAAGCAAGCTTAGAATTTTTTTTTTCAGTAAAAGTGGAAATGGGGAAAGCTGGAACAGAAGTTAATTCAACATCAAGAATCTGAGTGGGTTGGCCTTCATAAATGTTTTCTATTTGATTGAGTGAACTAATGACACTAGATTGGGAGGAGTGTCACAGATCAAATATACAGTATGGGCGGGCAACTGCAAAGCCACCAAGTATAAGAACGCCACAACACTAGGGAGGGTGGGTGGAATTACAGTTTCCTAGCTGTAGCCACTAAATGAAAGTTTTAAACAGATTAAGGAGCAAAAGCAGACTCTAGAGAATGCTTTTAACTGTAAACAGACAATTATAGTAATGCACACTATTACAGCTCCTAGCTGCATAACACAGAAACATCAAAAATGCACAGAAAAGCTCGGATAGAGCACTCACAAATAGAAAATACAACTCTCAGCATGAAAAAGCAGTTTACAGTTAAGTAATTCAGTAAACATGCAATTACAGTAATGAAACAGTATTTAGCAATGAAAAATACAGTTAAAACAGTATAAAACAGTACATAAATGCAGTGAAACAATAAAAAAGCTTTATAACGGTGCAAAATGTAGTAGATCAACTGTATAGCACAATTATAAGTGTTTCAGAAGTGCAGTTCAGTGAAATAAGTGTAAGAAATAACTTATCCTGCTCTTGGAATCTTAAGGAATTTCCACTTAGTTTCAGTAATGCAATGCAATCCACAGCCTGAGCAATACAAGCACAACCAAAAAAAAAGTAGCCTATTATCTAAGTGTAATAATGCCCTCCAGGATGGATATTACAGGGGTTGGGAGGGTGGCCTAATGGTTAAGGTGTTTGCCTTACAAACATAAGGTGAAGGGTTTGAGTCTCACAAGGGATAATTAGCTAGGTTTAAAATGGCTCGCAAGGGCAGTTAGCTTAGTACTAATCTATGAACCTATGAACTTAATAACAGACCTTTCAGGGGTAGTAAGACCCTCCTTCTGCAGTATCAGGCCTCATTACACCCCTGGGTATTCAGTTGATTTTCATCATGTTGATTACTGCTGCAGTAGCCTTAGATATATGGGTTATATCTTGACAAGGATATAACAGTTGGCCAGTTTCCAAATCTTCAGGGCACCTTTCATATGCTCAAACTCTCAGACAGTTCTAGCTGTGCTGACTAAAAGGCAAGGTTGAGTGCAAAGCCTTTCAGAGCTTTACTGCTGCCGAAGAATACACTCTTCTGAGGCTGTAGCAGATTGACAGTCAACTTGTGCTTTCCTTTGCCGGCAGATATGTTCAATTCAGGAATGCTATTTTAAAGGTAGGAGTGTTGTGTTTTAGTGGATTATCTCCAGACTGTAATGTACTTTTAAATGGAGCACTCATTTTTTTCTGTCAGTTTAAAAGTAGTGTAAATTAACTGTAAACATTCTTTCTGTGGAAAATTTGTTTATTCTCTTTTGTGGGGCTGGAATTTAATTTTAAAGTGCTATTTACTGTGTTTTTCTATCAGAAAAGTAACTTTTGTGATTGGTAGTGTTTACCGGCAATTGAGAAAAATAAGCAAACAGCCTTTGCTGCCACAGCAGGATGGCGGTTTGCCTCAACTGCAGGTGGGTGATGTTGCTGTGGCCATATTTTCTGCCTCAGACCACACATCTTTTCACTTGGATCACTCTGGTGTAACACCTACAGCCACTATGGACTGGGGGTTAGCCACATTCTCTGCAGTTGTTGGGGCTCCCTCAGTGGGCAAGGGAGAGACACTCTTTTTGGTCCTTGGAGCCGACTGTCAGAATGCTGTGCCCATCCCTGGGGAAACAGCTGCTGTGATTAATAAGAAGGTTGACCCCATTTTTCCTGTCAAAAAGAAACAGAAAATCTAGCATGTATCTACTCCTTCTCAAATGTATTTGGATAGGAATAGTTTACTGGGTCTGGCTTAGGGTTTAATTCAGGCTATTTATCCTTCTTGTAAAGCAGTTTCTGTTAAAAGAAAAGGGGATTCCTGTTTTCCTGCAGAGATTCAAGATTCTGAATCAGAACAGGAAGATGCAGATATGGATTTTCCTCATATTTCTGATTCAGACTCGGAGGAGGGCTCACTTTTTGAGAAACCGAAAAATCATCTGGTGAAGACAATAGGTATCCTTAAGTCCAGGTCACCCCTTCTCCCTTCCTACTCCAAAACAGTTAGTCACCACAGACATTTCAGACTTTGCTTTGGAAGCAGTATTACAGGGATAAAAATGCAGGGGGTGTGGGACACCAAGGACAGATGCAAGCACATAAATATCAATGAGATACTTTCCCCGATCAAGGCACTCAACACTGTGAACCATCTGGTTCCTGGGACCTCTTCAAGTAGTTACAGACAACACCACAGTCATATGGTACATCAATAAGGATACTAGCCATGTTAGCTAGGGGTATAGCTTCACAGCACTATCTCACTATACAGGCATCCTACATGCCATCAGAGTGAAACTGAGTGGCAGAGAAGATAAGCAGGACTAAGGCAGGCCCTCACAAATGGAAATTAGATAAGTGGTCTTCCAAGATTTGATCCATCTGTGGGAAAATCCTCAGGTAGACCTCTTCGCTTCTTCACTGAACAATCAACTAGCAAGATTGTGTTCTAGGACTCCACACAATAAGGCCTGGAAAATAGGTGCCTTTTTCTTTTCTTTTCCTTGTACAGGAATGTTTGTGTATGCTTTTCCACCCCTTCTACTAATATCTGGGGTACTTCTGAAGATTCATAAGGAATTCAGCCAAGATCATTGTGGTGACTCCTTTCTGGGCCAGGCAACCATGGTTCTCCCTTATTTTGGAAATCACTAGGGACAGTTAACATAAGCTTCCTCACAGACTGGATCTACTAACACAGGAACACGGGTGTTTGATACACCCCAATATCATTCAGCTTCAACTGACTGCCTGGATGATAGAGTCTTAATTCCTTTTAGGCACCTATTTACTGAGGACCTGCAGCAGGTACTAATGGTGGCAAGAAAGCCTGCTACTAGATGATCATTTAATAGCAAATAGGAAAAGTTTTCTAGTTGGTTCCAACAACATAACCACCATTCAGGGCTTGTTCTGTGGTTTTACAATATTTGTCTGAGTTACTATCCCATGACCGTTCTTATTCTGCTATCAAGGTTCATTTGTCAGCAATTTCAGCATGTCTGCCAATGGATCCTCCTCTTTTAATGCAGTCTCTTGAATAAATGTTCTTGAAAGGGGTTTTGCAAAAGAGGGATCCAAGAGAACCAGTGGCTACTCCATTTGAACCAGCTAATCTGGCTAACTTGAGGTTGTTAACATGGAGAATAATTTTAGTGACTACTGTGACCTCTGCAAGAAGGATATCTGAGTTGCAAGCTCTTATGGTGAGTCAGCCCTATTTCATTTCCCATACAGGCAGCTTTTCTTTGAGAACTAATCTTTCTTTTATGCCTAAAGTGGTATCGGAGTTTACTTTAAGCCAAACTATCCACCTCCCCATTTTCTTTCCTGAACCTAAACATGAGGTGGAAAGAATAGTCCATACCTTGGATGCCCACAGACAACTCAGGTACCATCTTTACAAAATTAAATCTTTCAGATTTTTGGATCAATTGTTCATTTCTTGTGAAGGTAAGAGGAAGGGAGAACCTGTGTCAAAATAGGCTATTTCCAATTGGCTGTCCAAGGCTACTACTTTTTGTTATACTCACTATAACAAAACTATTCCAAGCAGGGTCAAAGCTCACTCCACCAGGGCCTTGGCCTTATCTATGGCTTTTTGGAAAGGGTTGAATTCTAGAAGTATTCTAGAAGCTGCTGTTTGGTTCTCTGTCTGCACTTTTTCAAAGCACTATAAGCTTGATTCCTTTACTAGGTTCAGATTAAGCTTTGCGAGGACTATTCTCCAGGGGCTCCTGGACATTTCTTCTTCTACCTCCCAAATGTAGTTAGCTAAGGTAAACTACCCATATAGTTAAGGTTACTGCAGCAGTGACCTATATGATATTTATGATATGATCTTATTTGAGAAAGAGTTAGGAAATCTTAGACTCAGTTGTGAAGCACAGTTGGCCTGTCTTGTTAGTGCATTGTTCCCTTTGCTGTACTTGTATCTCCATTCCTCCTTCCCCTCAGAGAGCTCATAATAATTCTGAACTGCCCCTAGCTGTCTTGTTCTAGAGCTTCTATCAAGTCTTCTCTTATGCTGTATGCTAGCCAAAACATAAGCTTCAGTGCCACAGATTGTTTTTTTCCAATTTTATTTTACACCTCCAACATCCAATATCTTTTGTAAAGATTACTTCCATTTTATGTGGTGTTATGTAAGAACTATGAATAAACTTCCATGTGAATAGTTTCCATTGTAATGAGAAAGTTGTTTGCTTTGCAGAAACTAGTATTAACTTTCTATCAGTGCCATTAGGGATTTGATTATTGTGTCTATATATCAGTTCATTGAAAGACATCTCCATTGAACACCTCTCCATTGACACCAAACCATCAAATTTCACTTTTGCGATTTGCAGAATTTTTGCCAGGGTAAGGAAGTAGTTGGCTAACTACACAACTTTGCCCTTTTTTCCCACTGTAGTGCGATCTCTAGTCGGTATATATAGTTAGGGGGTGTGGGGGTGCTTTGGGTGGGCTTGATTTAGTGTATTTTGTGTTCTGTTGTGCTACAGGATAATTGTTTCATTGCCTTGGGTAAAACTTCATGAATCATGGAAGTGAATTTCGATGGTTTGATGTTGATGTAGATGTCTTTCATGAACCAATATAGATCAGATTATTTATTGTTTTATAATAGTCCCAAAAGTTTTCATTAGAATTTTTTTTAATTATTTCATAAATGCTTGATAATTGACTTCTTCCTTGAACAGTTTGTGTTGCAAAGAAATCATATAAATTTAGGAAAACTTTGTCTGATTGTTAACTACATTAATTGTAATCTGTTTATGATATATTGTCTTATATCCTGTATTGCTAGCCACAAATTATTGTCTAAGTTAAATTTATTTACTTGTTCCATTGCTAGAACTTTCCCAGATTCTAACAATTGATACCAATAAATCAATTAATTTCTCCTAAGAGTCTTGATTATGTCTGTATCAAATGTATTAATAGTGTTCTGCATACATGCGATAGGGTATAATAAAAATGCCCAAGCTTTTATGTCTGGATTTTTGTTTAAAATGTTTTTATATGTATTTAATATGTTTATTATAGATTTGGAGCTTCTATGTTTGTGCTTATTTTTCTGATATATATTGTCTCATCAACCAAAGAAAATTGTTTGATACTATTTCTGTATATTGTGAAGATAATGTAAAAAATCCGATTTTAACCATATTCTTTCATGTAATTGCTTCCATTTGGCTGAATAAGAAGTATTTATCTATAATGATACTGTCTTTATGATAGATGGCAATGCATACATCTCTATATCTGGAAGACTAATTCCTCCTGCTTCCCAATCATTTAAATGATGGTCCATAGCAATTCTAGGTTTATTAGGGTACCACAGAAAGTTTAGCATTACTGTATTAAATTGTTTTATATAAGATTTAGAGGGGGAAGAGAAAATGCTTGTATAAAGTATAATAATTTTGAAAAAAAAATCATTTTAGTCATGTAAAGGCTGTCTTCCATTGAAAAAAATAATTTATTCATTTCTGTATAAGAGTTTAAATATGATTCAAGATATTAGTGTAGTTCATTGTGATTGTTTTGTCTAAGTCTTTTGTTATTATAACCCCTAGATATTTAATTTTATTTTCAACTGCTAAATATTTGGAAAATTCTTTGTCTAAATCTTTCTTAATGGAGTTTATAAGTAATATATTTGTCTTACCATCATTAAACTTAAGGCCTGAGAGCCACAGAAAATATTCAATTAAATTTAATAGAATTTTGAGTTGTTGTTATCATTTAAAGTTAACAAAATATCATCCACAAGCAGCTGAACTTTCATCTCTAGACTATTATCTAGTTGTATACTTTTAATATTTTCATTCACCCTAATAATGTTTGCAAACGGTTCAATGACCACAGCAAACAATAATGGAGACAAGGGGCATCCTGTTTTTCCCTTTAGTAATTTCAGTAGACTTAGAAAAACATGAGCCAATCTTTATATAAGCTAAGAATTTTTCATAAAGAGATTTAATTAATAGTGTGATTTTTTTGTGAGAATCCATATTTTTCAAGAACCAACCATAAATAATTCCAGCGAACTGAATCAAAGGCATTATTTATATCATATTATTTATGTAAGGTTAATATATTCATCATATTATTTTTGTAAGGTTAATATACTCAAGGATAAGATTCTTTTAATATTATTGTACATGTTTCTATCCTTTATAAAGCCAGTTTGATATTCATCAATTAGCAATCAAAGTAACTGTTTAATTCTAGCTGCATGTTTTGCCATGAACATCTTGTAGTCAACATTTAGTAAAGATATGGGCCTATAAGATGAACATTCACTTGCATTTTTATCCGGTTTCAAAATAGGAAATATTATTGTGTATTTCCAAGAGAAATGTATATCCTTGCCATCTTTCATTAAAATTAAGACCTTTAACAGTAATGCTAGTGCTTCTTTAGTTAGTAATTTAAACATTTCTGGTATAATATTGTCTATACCTGGAACTTTGTTTACCTCTAATTTATTAATTTGAGATTTAAGTTCAGTCATTGTGATTTGTTAGTTTATTAACTTTATATGATCATCTAATTGTTTTGTTTTGATATGAAAATATAATTTAAAGGCTTCTAGTATTCCTTCTTAGTCTGATACTTTCTTCTTAGTACCTGGAATATATATCTCCTTTAGTTGGCTCACTTTTATATTTTTTTTACTTCTTTTTGCTATTTTTTTTCTAATTTCTGGGATTCATAGAGTAGGAATGTAATATAGTTTTATCTAGGCTGATCATTATCTCTCGATATTTTTTATTCATCTCATCCAGTTTACTTATTAAGTGCTTCTTCCCTTTTTGAGTATCAAGTTTTAACTTATCAGTTTTTGTTTGTAAGTCCAGTAAGTCTTTGTTCCATTGCTTTTTCTTGCTATTGTACCATGCTGAAGTTTTACCATATAAAATGACTTCAAGGAGTCCCATACGTATATCTCAGATACATCTTCAGTGAGGTTTATGTCTAAAAAGTTTTGTATCTCTTAAACATAAAATTCCTTAAAATCTTTTAGATTCGTTAACTATGAAGGTATTCTAGTACTGTTTATTCTTTGCTTTATATTCAAGTCCAAGTAAAAAGTAATTGCATTATGGTCTGACAAAGGGCATGTAATTACTTTGACTTTATCTAGTTTAACAGTTAGGTCTCTTGATATGTACACCCTGTCTGTTAGTGACTGTGTAAAGTCAAAAGTAACTGCACTATTGTCTGACAAAGGGCATGGAATTACTTTGACTTTATCTAGTTTAATAGTTAGGTCTCTTGATATGTACACCATGTCTGTTATTGACTGTGTACCATGTCGGTGGGAATAGTGTGTAAAATATAATGTATTTGTATCCGTATACTCATTAATGTCTACAATCTTAAAAGTGTCAATGAAATCAGATAATAGCTTTTATGTTGCTATTTTCTTATGTGTGTTTATTTGCATAAATATCACAATTATTCATTATGCAATTAAAGTCACCTGCTATGATTATATTTCCTTTAGACTGATGAATAATGTCTTCCAAGTGCGGTTTAGGCCACTTTGACACCTAGTCCAGGTATCCAATAAATATTTACTAGTGTGTATATATATCTTTCCATTAATTGATACTGTCACTAAACAAAACATCCCTGATCTATTGTGATATATATTTATAATGTTGGTCATTAAGATAGAGTTTTTCCATAAAACTGCTTCTGCTCTTCTTTTCTGTTTTAATGGGAACTTACTAAAACGGTCTAGTTTTTTGTGTTAATTTTGTTTATGTCTTCTTGCACAAGATGTGTCTCCTGTAGAAAAATAATTTGTGCATTAACCATTTTCAGATATTTTAAAAGTCTTCCCCTTTTACAATTATTATTTAAACCATTTACATTGATAGAAATACATTTCATTGATATATTATTACCAAAATTTCAAGCCATAAGTGGGTAATTTTACCTGAGAATAAAACATATTTAACTAAGTAAAATTACTTATTTTCATCTGTAATGACAGAGAAAGTATGATTCATAGACACCCAGTGAAAAAATGTTAAACAATAAAATATTAACAAGTGAGATAAAAACAGTCTGACCCTGCTATGGGGAAACAAACTCCTTACTTGAATAGCTTAAGCATTCAAGTGTACCCTCTGAAACCTCTACCAAGACATATTTCTTAGTCTATCTAATGCACATTTATTTTAACAGAAAGCAGTTTATTGTCTCTCTTTACCTTTTTATATAATATCCCTTTATTTAACAATGTACACATTTAAACCTAAATGATTATTTTAGACAACATCATAAACCTTATTTAATATTAAAAACAATGTTTTTATATATAACTTATATACTTAACTTTCTCTTTACATTCTTATATATTCAAATGTTATGTATTTCCCAAAATATGTGACAATGTTCCTTTAAGTTAAGTGAAGCTGTAGTGTCTGTTATATTAGAATATGAATCTATCTGCTTTACATTATTTTCTTTACTGTATTTCATTCATTTATAGCAATATCAGATTTTATTAAAAATGAATTTAAATATGTTATGTCCCATTATATAAATTTACTTAATTATCTGCTAACATTCATATTATTTTTAAATCTGGTTCACCAATGCATTTGTAAGTAAATGAAGCTTGTATCCCTTTAAGAAGTAATAAACTCAAACGGCCCATGTTTGATCCTTAACCCAGCTACTTATGTCATTTCTGGGCTGTTTGGTTTCATTTTGAGCTACTTGTACACTCACAAAGGGATTTTAAGCTTCTAAATGTATTAAACATGTAAAACTCAATTTTAAAGCAAGAAGAGAAGAGTTTAAGTTTGTGACCTCGTCAGGAAGCAGAGAAATAAGTGAGTAAATGATATAAACCCTTTTAAACATGTCTTGAGCTTTTGGAATGTTTGACAACTTTCCACTTCTCTGTATGATTGTCCATGTAGCCCAAACAAACTCTGCATACATAAAAAGGTTTACAAGTTTGTAAATCAGTTTCTAGAACAGTTGTATTAGAAATCATCTCCCTCTCTTTTTTTTAAAGCTTTCACATATAAAAGAAACTGCCGTTCTCACACTTTAGATGCATTTTGGTAACCAGAACAGTTCAAACCATGAAACATTTATATAAAAACATTAATAATCCACATTTTTAATATATCCTTTAGAGTTTATAGCATATTAAGATTTCTATACTAGTTCAGTATATCAAAGGAAAAGAAAAAACAGATACTACTACTAATAATAATATTTAACTACATTTTTATAAGCATTAGTATGTCTCTGTATATCAAAGCTACATTATGTATAAGTATATGCAGTGTGATGTGTTATACAGACTTTCTCATTTTCTTTAATCACTGTCTCTTCTTATTGCAGATTAGATTAAGACCATATAATTAAAGCTAATTATATATAGATATAAGTAAATGATGTATTGTTTTGTTCATATAAGTTTTGTATTACTATTATTTGCATTTCTTTAAGATTTTTTTATATGTAGAGTATTACTCCAAGCATTATCAGAATGTAATTTTAGTGAAAACAACAAAATAAAAGCAAGAATAAGATGCTGTTATCTTTTTCCTTTTGGGATTGTATTCTTTTGATTGAAAAGCTTCAGATTAGTTGTTAATGTACAGTAACTTTATAAATTGTCATGTAGTTTCTTTTGGATGAAATAAGAGTTATATAAAAAAGAGACAATGTAGAATGTAGTTTTTAAAAAGAAATATTTGTATTTTAGTTTCTTCTTCTTCTTCTTGTCTTGTGTTTTCCATTCATTTTTCTCTGCTTGATGCTTTAACGAAAACTCAAGATTTTGTTAGATGTTAAGTAAGATATAGCCGCATCCAATGTATCAAATGTTTTGGCATCTTCAGAAAAGTAGATTTTAATTCTTGCAGGGAATAACAACTAAACTTTGCATCGTTTTTTCTTCAGTTCTTTTATTAAGGGTAGCTATTCTTTTCTTTTAGAAATTACTGTTAATGAGTAATCTTCAAATCTTATGATATTGCCCTTATATTTAACAGGTGAATTTGACCATGCAGTTTTCAAAACTAACTCTTTATCCTGGGAAGAGAAAAACCTTACTGTTATTGATCTTGGATTTCCATTTACTTTGTTAGGAGGTAAGGGAACTGCTAATGGCTTATGGGCTCTGCCAATTCCATATTAAAGGGACTCAGATAAATTTAAAATACTTGCAAACCAGGATGTAAGACAACTTACCATGTTGTCCCCTTCAGTCTTTTCTGGTAAACCATAGATATGCAGATTGTTCCTTCTGGACCTATTTTCTAAGTCATCAATTTTATTTAGTAGAGACGTATCTTGTTTTGAGAGGAAATTAAACTGAAGTTCTTGTTTAGAAATTCTGCTTTCTATGTCATTTAATGTCTTTTCCATGCCAGCAATCTGAGTTTTATGTTGCATTATTATTTCCTGTAACTACTCCATTTGTTTTGTACATTTTCTTTAAAGAAATCAAGTTTATTGTCCATCTTATGAAATTTTAAATATAAATCCTGCATAGCAGATAATAAAGATTGTAGTTCCTTCTTCATTGTCAGGTCCTGTGAATTGCTCTTTGAATAACTCGTCTTGAGGAAAAGTTAGAGCCCTTTCTGAGAAGATTTTGACAGAAAAATCATTGAATTAAGGTAAAATAATCCAGTGTAGATTTCCAAGGATTGTAGTAGATGTGAGTCTATTAATTTAGTAAGTCTACAAATCTAGATTTTTTAAATTTTCTCTCATAAATATAACTTAGATAGCAGAGCTAAGAATATGTGCCATCAACCTGTCAGCATCATGTCCATGACATCCTGCAATGATATTTAACCTTACCATACATGCACCCACCCTTCTTCAGTGATCACTGTCCCATAATTTTCTCAGTACATAATCTAATGTTAAAACATAATCCTAGACCCCAAACCATTCAGAATATCACTAATTTTAAAAACACCTTACCCAGGGCCGGCCTTATCTGATATGGCACCCTAGGCAAAGTAGTGCTCCGGCGCCCCTTAAGCTCCACCCACACCATACTCATGAGACACCCCTAAAAGCCATGCCCACAGGTAGGTCACTCCCCAAAAAAGCCACTCCAGTCATTCACACCAAGAAAGCCAGTCCAGTCATTTCCTTTATTTACTTAAATGCATAGAAGAAAGGATACCTTGTAATATAGTTTAAACTGCAAGTGAAGGTGGAAATTTCCTTTAATAAACCTGCTTTAATCTGTTTCTCCTTCACACATACTTTACTATAAAAGTCATGTCTTCAGAAAATAGAAGCCCATGTGCCTTGGTTCAAAGGGTTGCTTACGTTAATCTAAACAGTTGAATTTACTCTGGGGTAGGCAAGCAAGCTTACAGCTCAGTGAAAGTAGAATAGCATCCTCTCTCCTCCCTGTGTATAGAAGCTTAAGCTAGAATAGCACAAACACAGATAGCCATTTGCTAAACAATACAATGAAAATAGGCATAGCATGAACGGTACAATTCTCTGCCACTGAAACTGCATGAAAACCCATATTTATAGAAAATGCATCCGGTCAGTGGAGGATTAAGTTTACATTTGGGCTGTTTTCAAAAGCGACTCCTTACACACATTTTTACGGCCATGCATACATGTATTTGTTCTCTGATTGAACTTCCTGATTGCATTAAATTATATTCTTTATGTAATATAGCACCACTTGTTAGAATGTGTTTTACATTTGTAGTTTTAAACATTCTTTTAATAAGCAAAGAAACACAATGTATAAACTAATAATGACAAAACTACCCATTTCAGAAAATTTCAACCATAAAAAGCCACTCAGACTTCTGTCATTACAATCCACCAATATCACTCAATACAAACAATCTCTGCAGAAGAGAAATCATCTGAACAATTCCACATTAAAGAAATGTGTAACTAATGAAGAGATTGCCACGGGCAAACAACTTTACATCTCAATGTTTCATCTACAAATTCAGTGCCTGTTGCCTTTGAAGAATTAATTGCCTACATTACATTAAAAAAATTGGTAAACTGGTAATATTGCAATAGGAAATGACTAAAACTGACAAGTTCATAGTTGCTAGGCATCTCATACAAAGGAGGACATACTTAGGAGTGTAGAACCCTATCCACCCTTAAAATGCACCAAATCAGCAATCAAATGGGCACTGCACTATCAATACTCTATCTACATGGTGTGGGAGCAGAATCCATAGCCTTCTGCATCAAATACAATTATGTTACTAACACTGCTTTCAAATTCTACAACACAGTGCATCATTTGATAAACAAAATAGTTTTACGCTGAAAACTGACTTAGCAAAATGTAAATACTTTTCATCTTCTCTTTGCTGGTGATTTAAAACTGTATAGCTCATCAGATGAGGAACTGAAAGTACAACTGCAAGTTGTCAAAGCTTTTTCAGGTGATATTAGAATGTCATTTGGTCTTGATAAATGTGCAAAAGCAACCTTTAAAGCAGGAAAACTGCAGCACCAAGAAATCAGTTTGAAACAAGAATGTCATATAAAAGAACTTGAGCAAGAGGGAGCATATAAATATTTGGGAATTGATGAAGGCTCAAAAATAAAACATGAACAAATGCATATAAAATTTAGTAAGGAATACTTTATAAGACTTAAATTAATCCTGAAAACAGTGTTGACATTGAGGAACAAAATGAGAAGTTATGTACCTACCATAACGTTCCATGTTAGTTGTCTTCTCTCGCCTTCTTTCTTGCTTGATGGGTTCGGAGCCGATCCTCGGCTCTGACTCGGCACTTGCTAAGCTCGAGAGTCACTTTTACCAGCTCAAGGCAGCCCCATATCCCATGATGCAAGGCGGTAAGTACCCAGATCTCATTTGATGACAAAAGGCAATAGCACCTAGCATAATAACTTCCAAAGGAAGAAAGAAGGAGAGAAAAAAACCTGAAGGATGGTATAAGGACCAGAACTGTATGGTCTTCAGAAGCATACTTCCTTGTAGAGAGAAAGGTCTGTCCAGGCCTGGGGGAAGGAGGGAGGGTCGCAAGAAAAAAGGCGAGAGAAGACAACTAACATGGAACGTTATGGTATGTACATAACTTCTCAATGTTAAGTTGTCAATCTCGCCTTCATTCTTGCTTGATGGGACCGCGTCCCTAGCACCTCTATCCTGGGTGGCTCAATGGAACAGACTCTTGAGAACTGTAGAGCCAAAACTGGCTCTGTCCCTGGAGGCCAAATCCAATTTGTAATGGGAAACAAATGTATGAGGAGTGGCCCAAGTGGCTGCTGCACAAATAGTGTCTAATGGAAGTCTAGCTTGAAAAGCTGTGGAAGTGGCTAAGCTTCTGGTTGAGTGCGCTTTAGGTTTCGAGCACAGCTGTTTTCCCTTGAGCTGATAAATTTCAGAGATGACAGAAGAAAGCCATCTAGACAAGGTCACTTTTGAGACAGGAAGGCCTTTCTTGTTATCAGCATAAGAAACAAAGAGTTGATCGGATTTCCTGAATTGTTTTGTTCTGTCCAAATAATATCTGAGTTGGCGGTGGACATCAAGATAATGTAATTTTGTTCGATCTGTTTGAATAGTTTGGAAAAAATACAGGAAGATCAATAGCCTGATTCAAATTAGTCTTTGAGGCGACCTTAGGCAAGAAGGTCGGATTAGTTCTCAATGATACCCTGTCTTTGTGGAAGACTAAATAGGGGGGGGCGAACAGATAGAGCATGAAGTTCAGACACCCTCCTAGCCAATGTAATAGCAACCAGGAATAAAGTTTTCCATGAAAGAAATTTCAGGGAACATGAAACAGCTGGCTCGAAGGGAGGAAGAATCAGGGATGTCAGCACTAAATTTAGGTCCCATTGAGGAGGAGGACTCCTGATTGGAGGTTTCAGGAGAAAAATTCCTTTCAAGAAGGCTCTACAAAGCCTGTGGGACATAATGTTGTGATCTGCGAACCCGACATGAAAGTTCGAGATAGCGCCAACTGAACTTTGACCGTGGAAGAAGAGGAGCCAGTGAAAAATTTCCGCTAAGAAATCCAAAACTGCTTGTACTGGAGCAGTGAAGGGATCAATATTCTTGGCTTTTGCCCAATAAGAAAAACGTTTCCATTTGCTAGTATAAATCCTCCTAGTAGAGGATTTTAAGGAAGCTACTATGATGTCTCTAACAGGATTAGAGATCATAGGAAGCCTGGCTAAGGAAGGAAGTGGAGCAACCATGCTGTGAGGTTGAGAGAAAGGATAGACCAGTGCAGCTGACCCGATTGGTGAATCAGAAGATCTGGCACTGGGTCCAGATGCCACGGCTGCACCAAAAGGTGATGATGGAGGAACGGAAACCAAATTTGTTGAGGCCAATAAGGGGCAATGAGAATCATTTTGGCTCTCAAAACGGTGGCTTTCTGGATTACTTGTGGGATCAGAGGAAAGGGAGGAAAGGCATAAAGAAGTCCCTGGGGCCAATCCTGGGTCAGAGCGTCTCTGGGGGGATGGCCTGCCAGTGGGAAGAGAGAGAAGAAGTCTGGGCATTTGCTGTTTTGGGAAGTAGCAAAAAGATTGCAACATGGGCGACCCCATTCTAGAAAAATCTCCTCCACTATAGACTGTTTGAGAGACCACTCGTGAGGCATGAGAATAGCTCTGCTCAATCTGTCCGCTAAAATGTTGGTTTTCCCAGGGATATGCGTTGCTACCAGAAACCGATGAGAGGAGATCGCCCATTGCCAAAGTCTGAGAGCTTCTCGACACAAGGGGTAGGACTTGGTTCCGCCCTGTTTGTTGATATACCATACTACAGACATATTGTCTGTGTGGACTGCAATTGTCCCCAAGGGAAGAAAGTCGTTGAGGGCTTGCAACGTTAAAAGCACTGCTCTCATCTCTAGGACATTTATGTGCAGGTGGTATTCGAACGGTTGCCATGTCCCATGAACCATCCTGCCCTGATAATGCCCCCCCACCCGATCAGGGAGGCATCCGTAGTGACAGTGGCTACCGGGGCTGGGGGTACAAAGGGTCTGCCTTGGTGAATCTGGGGAGAAGTAATCCACCAAGAAAGATGATTCTTGCAAATCTGTGTCACCAGTATCTGGTGACGCATCGGAAGTTATTGGTAAGACCACTGAGTGAACAACATCCACTGAAGAAGGCGCATGTAGAAGCGAGCCAGGGGAAGAAGGGTAATGGCCGCAGCCATGAGGCCCAACACTTTTAGAACCATTCTGGCTTGTACTTTCTTGCTGGCTAGAATGATTCTCACGTGACCTTGTATATCTGAGATTCTTTGGTCTGTGAGGGCAGCTGACATCCGAACAGTGTTTAAGTTTGCACCTATGAAAGTAATAGACTGGCAGGGCAATAAGGAGGATTTTCCGTAGTTGATCGAGATGCCCAATTGAGTGCAAAGATTTATTGTGTAATCCCTGGCTTGAAGAAGCTGATGCCTGGTGGTGGCTGAAAGGAGCCAGTCGTCGAGATACGGAAACACCTGGAATCCTTGACATCTCAGGTGAGCCGTGACCACTGCCATACATTTGGTGAACACTCTGGGGGCTGTAGTGAGACCAAAGGGCAGGGCTCTGAATTGGAAATGACTGGACCCCAGCCAAAAGCGGAGAAACCTTCTGGAGCGTCTGTGAATTTTTATGTGATAGTACGCATCCTGAAGATCTATTGAGCACATCCAGTTGTCCTTCTGTAAGAAGGGCAGAATTGACTGAAGTGTGACCATTCGGAATCTTGCCTTTCTCACAGACTTGTTGAGTCTGCTGAGATCCAAAATTGGTCTCCAATCTCCCGTCTTTTTGGGGACCAAAAAGAACCTTGAGTAGATTCTGAATGATCTGTTGTAACTGGCTGAATGGCTCTTTTTTGCAGAAGTTTCAAAACTTCTAACTCTGCAATTTCCCTTAGACCGGGTGGTACATCTGGAAGGGAATTTGAATAAGAAAAGGGAGTTTCCTCGAAAGGAATTTTGTAACCCTCGGATATGATCGACTGTACCCATCTGTCTTGAGTTAGGGAAAGCCAGGCTTCTGGGTACAGCGATAGTCTTCCCCCGACTGCCTCCAAGGATGGACAGTCGGGCAACATCTCAGGGATGCTGAAAGGGCTTGTCAGAGAGAGGCTCTCTGCTTCCCTGGTTTTGTGGACCCCTCTGCCTCTAGAGCGGCGTCTGTTATTGTTACCCCCTCTGCCTCTAGGGGTAAACTAACCACGTGAATCCGCGTGACTCCTTGGGATTTATGGAACCACATTTTGCCACCCTTCTGTCCTTTAGGGTAAGGTCTAGAAGGGGTGGAAAAACGGACCCCTATGGCAGAAAGAGTCTTGCCATCCTGCTCACACCTGGTCAATGTTTCCTTCACTTGAGGGCCAAACAAAGCTGACCCATCAAAGGGAGAGTTTGTGAAGGACGCCTTAAAGGGATCTGCAAAATTACAGAGCCGCATCCAGGCTTGGCATCTAAGAGCCACACCTGTACCTGCGGCCCTACTCGCTCCATCTGCTGCATATGATATCAGTCACATGGAGCAGTTAGCAATAGAATTAAGGGTTCCTAGCTGCGGTGCAATTTTTTCTTGAGCCCCTGCAGCTGTGGGATCCTGTACTACTTCACCTAGCTCCTTAAGGATATCCCTTTGGAGTCTGGTGAAGTCACATAAGTAGTTCAGCGAGCGCATAGCAAAGGTCTCTGAAGAGAACATCCGCTTACCATACCTGTCCATGGTCCTAGAGTCTTTATTAGGAGGATGGACAGGTATGGAAGGATCTGCAAGTTCCTTCTTAGTGGCAGCCGCCACCACCATGGCATCAGCAGGGACACCTTTCGTGAGGAATTGCTTGTCCGAAGGGGCAGTAATAAATTTAGAAGGCCTCCTAGGAACTGGCTCTACAGAGTCAAGAGCAGCCCAAGCCTTTCGAGTAATAATCTGCATAAGGGGGTCAAAAGGCGGAGACACCCAGGAGGTGGAGGGCCGAGATCCAAACGCCTCCAGGAATACCGACTCATCCTCGGAGGGATTATTGGAGGGCCAGTTTCCCCTCTGTTTAAGGAGTTCTAGGATGTCTGAAAAGGAGACATCCTCAGAGGGGGATCTTGGGGATCCATCCGACTCATCTAAGTCAGTATCTGAAGTGATAGACTCGGGGGAGTCTACGTGTTTCCTCTTACAGGTCCTCTTGCACGGAGAATCTCCTGAATGATCAGGAGAATCCTCGGAAGAGGGGTTTCTTCCCAGTGGGGAAACCTGAGGCGGAGGATCTCTGGGTCCGGGAGCAAGACAGATGGCAGAGATATCGACAGGCACTGTAGAGGGAGGAGCTAAGGGAACAGACTGCTGGCTGAGTCCAGTGGCCAGCACACTCTTCATCACCTCGAAGGCTCCCCTCCCAGGGAGGTCCGAGAGAACCCATTCCGAAGAACCAGGAACTCCAGGGCCCACCGAAAGGGAAGGCTCCAAGGCAGATGTCGGAGCCGAGCTCAGCAAGGCCGAGGCTCCAAGGGGAAGAGTGGGGTCGGACAAGGGTCCGATGCCACTCACCCCCTCGGAGGAGACCAGGGAAGCCCGACCACCGAATCCCTCTAAGGAAGGTCTCAAAGAGGAGATAAGAGTAGAGGCTGAGGGAGTAGAAGGGGGGGTATCTGTCCCTCAGCCATAGCAGAAACTATTCCCGAAGACTCCAGCTCCAAACTCTGGGGTAGAGTCGAAGGAGGAACTGCAATGGGGTGTGGACTAATAGTCGTCTGTTGAGACGGACTATGTAGCATCTGGGCCAGTGCCTGTGATTTTAATAATCTACTGACCACCCTCTCTAAATCATGGTCAGAAAGCCTGGACGACCTGGATGATCGGCTCCGATGGCTCCGTTCCGAGAGAAGAGGAGATGCCGGAGCCAAGAGTATCGGTTCCAAGGAAGGGGACCTGGACCTCTTCTTCGAAGGAACCATCGGAGCTGACAAAACCATGGATGCTGTCGGAGCCGACAACTTTTCGGCACCGACAGAAGGTCTCAATGCATCGGCTCCGGCCGGAGCCGATACAGACATAAAGGTAAGGGTGTCGGAGCCGGTCGGCGCCGACACCAAAGCCTGAGCCACATGATGGTCGGAACCGATCGGAGCCGACACCGATGTGACCGAACCAGTATCGGCACCGATAGCCATCGGTGCCGAGGGTTTGTGCAAACCAGGATCGCCTCCAGTCAGAGCCGATCTCGACTCTGAAAGAGTCGGAGCCGAGGCTGCAGGCTTGGACACAGAAGCCTGGGCCTTGGAAGACTTGGAAGTCTTGCTCGGAGCCGACTTAGCCGGAGAGCCCTCCGGCTTAAGTAGGCCCCTCAAAATCAATTTGTTTCTCCTCTCCTGCAGGACTCTCTGGCTAAAGGAATGACAAATCACACAGGAGTCCTGCAGGTGGAGAGGTCCCAGGCAGTATAAGCAAGAAGTGTGACCGTCTGTCAGAGACATCTTCTGACAGCACGAGTCACACTTCTTAAAGCCTAAGACCCTTTCCTTGGACATAGTTGCAAAAACACACACACAACACAGTCCCAAGAAACAATTATCCCAAAATTAATGAAAACACTAACCTCTCACATACACACACACACACCCTAACAAGGGGGGGATGGGAGGGGAGAAGGCCTGACTAAAAAAATTAAGGTAGTGAGGGAAATTCTAGTCAGAAAGGGACTAAATCTAAACTAAAACTGTTAAATATAAGATAAATATAAGTTTGAAGTGAAAAAGGGGCAAAAACAGTAATATATAAATCACTTACCAGGAGCTGGTAAAAGGAGGACCTCATTAGCGAAGCGGCAAATGAGATCTGGGTACTTACCGCCTTGCATCATGGGATATGGGGCTGCCTCGAGCTGGTAAAAGTGACTCTCGAGCTTAGCAAGTGCCGAGTCGGAGCCGAACCCATCAAGCAAGAATGAAGGCGAGATTGACAACTTAACATTCCAAGTTATAAACCAATGTGCTCTTCCTGTCCTAACTTACAGTTCTGGAGTGATTGACTGGCTCCAAAACGTGTTGAATAGATTAGATAGGAAAACAAGAAGGATGCTTCATGCTCACCAAATGATTTATAAAAAATTAGTGCATACCAAGATTATATATTCCCCATTCCAAAGGAGGGATGGGCCTCCTTGAAATTGATTACACGTACAGATCTGCAGTCGTGGGATTCCACACATATTTACTGACCTCACTAGATCCAAATGTACTGAAAGTTTTGAAACATGAGCAGATAAATCAAAGATATGCTTCTGCTACATTAAGCAGAGAAGTTATCTGCGTCAAGCAGGAATGGAAATCAAACCAGAAGTAAATAAAAGTCAGGCAGCAAATGAATGTCCCAAAAAACAAAAGAAAGAATATACAGTGTAGGACCAGATGAGAAGGCAAAAAATGTAGAAGATGCATAAATATAGTTGCAAGTATAGAAAACTTCTGGAAGACCCTCATGTTGATCAGGAACAAATGCAGAAATGGTTAAGGAGAGGCAAATTCAAATCAAGAGATGAAAGGTTAGTATTGGCAGCCCAACATAGTGGGCTACGTACACAATGGTTTACAAAGTCCATTGAACATGTGGGAGGAAAAGAGAAATGTAGGTTTTGTAAAACCAAATTGGAAACAGTCACACACCTCATTGCTGTTTGTGACATATTAGTGGCAGAAGGACTGTATACTGAAAAGCATAAAAATGTGGCAAGACTGTTGCACTTGGGATTGTGCTAACATTATGATACTGAGGTGGCTGAAAAACTATAGAAACATAAGCCACAAAGCATCATAGAAAATGATGGTTTACATCACATGGGATCACCTGTTACCAATATTTCAAAAGACAGATGCTAGAAAACCGGATATAATGGTCCATGAAAAGAAGACAACAGTGGTATTGATCATTGAAAATTGCCACACCCATTGACTACAGTGTCTTGTGTACAGAGACACAAAGTCATAAAATATCAGGATCTGCAGGCAGAAATGAGAGCAATGTGGAAGAAAGATGCCCAGACAGTTCCAATAATAGTAGGAACAACAAGTCTTATAAAAAAGAACCTAAACCTACAATTGTATTTAGATATGTTACCAATACATGTAACCCTGTAGGAACTGCAGGAGGAGTCATTACTGGGCATATTGCCGGTGCTGCTAAGAGCACATTTGGCTGACAAAGATTGAAACCATACTAATTTCATGAACTTTAATAGTACTTTGACTTAGGAATGGGGTCCATTCCTGTCATGGTATTAGAAACCCAAAAATTTGGGGAAATTAAAAAATTGCAATATTCTTAATTTAAAGATTTAGAGAAATTAAAAAAAATGCAGTAGTCTTAATTCTTGGGATATCCTGCAGAGGATAGCCATATGGTTTATCAGTGTACCAAAGCCTTTACACCTTCTGGGCACTGTACATCAAGCTATGTTCTACATGCAAACTGCAAAGTAAGTATATGACATACGAGTACCTAATCCTCACAACTGAAGTGTCCCAGAAGAAAGCAATAACATTTACAACCAGGAAGGGAAAAAGGAAAAAACAATTTAAGTAAGACTCCTTAGTCGGAAGGAAAGCAACAGAAGATATCAGTGGGTAGGAAGGAGGGACAGAACCCTACCTACAGAGAAGCCAGAGGCTAATACCAAAGCTCAGTGGGTGCACGGCAGAGAAACTAATCCTAGCTAAGCCAACAGTATCATACAATGCACACATACAAAGCAAACAAGTAATGCAAGTAATTTGAAGGATTTTAAATTCATCTGTGTCTCTGGAATTAACTGCATCCCTGATTTTCCTTCAAGACTCTCAATCCTCTTATGTCCACTCTGGTTTCCCTATTCTGCTTTACTTTCACCCCAATGTCATTTCCTTTCCCCATTACTCCTAGTATGTCTACCAATATTATTAATTATTTGTATTAAAGTGTATTTTCTAAACAATAAAATTATTAGTGGTATTTACTTAATTACTGCTCTACCACAAAAACACTACTCTACAACTGGCAAAATCATCTTTAAAGCAAAATTAGAGTCACTTGAAAATGGTCTCTTTTTCATGTATTTTTCCATTTATCAAGACTTAGTTAGGTCTATCATACCATATTTACCTGCTTTAAGTAGCAGGACTCCGTCTACTTTAACATTATCCGCTGTCCCCCAAAGTAAAATATAAAAATAAAAAAAGCATATGTAGGTCTGCAATCCAAATGGTGTTGTGTGTGTGTGTGTGTATGTGTATATATATATATATATATATATATATATATATATATATATATATATATATATATATATACACACACACACACACACACACACACACACACACTACTCTTCAAACCTAGACGACGTTAACAGCACGCAAACACTTAAAAGATAGCAATATATTAGCAGATGATCTACATGCATGCAATTTGGCTGCTTTTTTGCCTTAAACATCATTTCAAAAGTTAAAATAAATAGAAGTAAAGGAACCAAAACTGTAATGATACAGGACCCCATCCCCAAACCCTACAATAACAAAAAGCTGCTTTCTTCTTTAACTTGTGGCATCCAATATTAAACGAGCACGTAACATGGTTTCTTAGATATGTTTTAAAGGAAAATGAACTATAAATCTACAACAAATGTAAAATCACTGTAAAATCAACCAGTATGCCAAGGCACCACAATTTTAAATGTAAGGTAGCAAATCTAAACTATGAAAGATCTAAAAGAAAATTCAAAATCAGTAAGCTTAACACAGATGATTATGATCAGTTTACCGATCATAGCCAGCTTATTTTGTGTTTAGGACATGGATGGGATTCCAGCATTACACATAGACACACTCACACTAACCTTTCTCAACTGAACAGCCACATGCACCCACACAAATTCGGTCTTTACCAATCTTCCATCTTCATATTTCATATACGAGTGTGGAATGTATTTACACCTGCTTTGGCGTGCAGGCATGCGTCACACGCATGGTCCTCCTTAAAGGAGAAGACACTTGCACTGCGGCGTGTAGAAGGCTTTTCTTTTTTTAATTGTACCTGGCCAACCTGCAGCTGTGAAAGCCCCCACCACCCCCTCACCCTATAGTTCCGGCAGCCTTAATGGGCAGATTACAGAAGTGGGAGTAGGGCACAAATGCAACAGTACAGTTGGGACGGACTCAGAGACAAGGCACCGAGAGGAGCGCACACTTTATTTTATGGATTAAGAAAAATAAATAAAAGAGCGCCCTTTACAAGGTCAGTCTGTACGGCGCTCTAGGCGGTTGCCTAGTTCGCCTATGCCTAAGGCCGGCCGTGACCTTGCCACCCTTGATTGGTCTCAGTTGCCATCCAAAGCTGCCATAGGCAAAGGATTACACATTATAGTTGCAGCCTCAAAAAACATACCATCACCTTACAAATGATCTCCAATAAAATCTGGCAGTTCTTTACTAACTCTCCCAATAATGAACACCACTGCCTAACTCTTGTCAAAGTTAAATGGCTCCCAGTACATTTGAGAGCCAATCTCCTATGAGGATCAGTAATTCACAAAGCCCTTTCCCTGAGACATTGTCCCCTCATACTCATCATTTCACCAAAACCCCAACACATAATCTCAGGTTTATCTCTCAATCTCAACGCATCCTACTAACTCCAAAAAGTAAACTTTATTGTTTTCCATTTTAACACCTAAACTATGGAACTCCATTTCTCTCTCAATCAGAAACATCCAAAAGTATCCATCTTCAAACAACAGCTCAAGGAGCACTTCTTCACTAAAGTAAAGTGCAGCTGTATTCACTCAAGTCATGTTAAATGAACCCTGCAGCTCTCTTACAACCCCCTTTATCCCTGTTTCATCGTTTTTTATTTCATCTTGTCAACACCTTATGGCTTCTCATTCATCCTACTTTCCTGCTCTCTTTGCATCTCTCACACTACTACTCCATTTTAGTCTTCTTCCCTCTGCATCATCTTTTCTCTGCCTTCTCTCTCTTCGTACCTTTCTATATAATTATATGCTTCTATCCTTGTAGCATAAGCCATCTCAGTCATTATGGCTACATACTATCCATAAAACTCTGCAAAGCATGATTCCATTTTCCCATCCAAATTCTGACATTGTGAACTGCTTCTTGAACTAAATGTAGTACATTCTTGTATCTGTAAATATGTATATATGTTTGTAGCATATCCTCGCATCTGTAAATATGTTTTGTTCATTTCTTATGTGATGCTGTTCACCCAACAATGTCTGGAAAATAGGCCACTTGGATCACTGCACTACCCCGGTAAACAAATATAAATAAATAGAAATACATAAATCAACATAGTAGTTGTGTAAGTTGAACTTACCATAACAGTAAATGTTCATATGATCACTGCTGCAGTAGCCATGCCTTCCTCTTTTTTTTTTTAAGCCAGTATGTGGACATTTATTTTTTAAACAAACTAGGCAAGCAGGAAACCAATGGAAGTCGAAAGTTTATTGAAAAACAAGCTAAGTTAGCGCTTTCGGTGGAGACAGTGCTTCACCTTCTTCAGACATTAATTTAATTAATTAAGACACTTTTTATATCAATTATGATTTGATTAAGCAATCAGATTCATCCCTTAATCTGAGCTTAAAGGACCATGATCTAAAATGCATAAATAAACAAAAATACATAGAAATATATGTACACAAAACAAGCCAAGCCATCGACGAAATTGCCACTCATGCCACAAAGAAAAAAACAAAAAAAAATGAGCATAATTGTGGCAATAAAAACATTTAAAACTGAGAGAAAAATAAAACAGCGCATATATGAACATCAATATGCTATAAACAAAGGTGATTTAAATACCGCACTGGCCAGGCACATAAAAGAACACCCCAGTCACAAGTTTAAATTTCTTATATTACAACAAAGACTAGTTGACATCAGGGGGGGACCTTGGCAGCTACTCTTGGAAATAGATGAATTAACATGGCAAATAAGAACCATGGCACACATTTCTCCAGGTTTAAATGAATATGTGTCCATAATGAGCATTTTGAAATTATTGGTCCTGAGAAGATAAATATATTAAACAACATAAATCATATGGAAATATTAATTTAACACATCCTTGGTAGATATAGTCATTACCTAGTGTTGTGTGTGTGTGTGTGTGTGTGTGTGTGTGTGTGTGTGTGTGTGTGTGTGTGTATATATATATATATATATATATATATATATATATATATATATATATATATATATATATATCTTTTTGTATGGAGAGGACAATCTAATTATATATTTATTTATTTTTACTTCTCTGTTATAGAAATTATTGGTTAGGTGACAGTTCGGCATCTTTGTTGCCTTTGCATACACATTTGGTATATATATTTTATTACACACATATGTTTATTATTTCTTTTACTTGTATACATATTTCTGTAACAAATTTCTAATAATGGTTACAACAAAAATCCATACAATTAATGTTAGGTTATTTTTTATTTAAGTAAATATATGACTTGAATTACTAACACGAAATTACTGCATTTACACATGACTTTATAAGTACTATTTTTTATTTTACACAGTGAGACCAATTACTACTGGGCTGGTAGACTGCTTTTTTGTACATTAGGGCAGCTGTTCAAGCGCTTATTAAATGATTTTTATTAAATTTTATTAACAAGATATCACAGTTATGCATTATTTTAAAAAGGTTTATATCACCTTTTCTCTATAAGAATTTGCACTTCGCAACTAGATCTGGTACTATTAGTCAGCTTGAAACAAACGTGTTTCCAGATTGCTATTTTCTTGTTGTATACTAATAAGACACATCATATGATACTCTCTTTAAGTGTCTTGGCATAATGGTGATATTTGGACATATATCTTGCATAGCACATTTGTACTGTAGTGGATGGTTTTAATATTTTTAGGTTTCCATTTTATAACATTCACGGAAACTAAAAACTTTGATTGTTGAAGGTGTGTCTTAAAGGATGCTCGTAGGCACCCATTACAATCATTGTTATATTTAATATTTTTATATAACTTAAATGTTTATATTTCCACAATTATGCTCATGGTTTTTTTGTTTTTTTCTTGTGTGGCATGAGCGGCAATTTCGTCGATGGCTTGGCTTGTTTTGTGTACATATATTTCTATGTATTTTTGTTTATTTATGTATTTTAGATCATGGCCCTTTAAGCTCAGATTAAGGGACAAATCTGATTGCTTAATCGAATCATAATTTATATAAAAAGTGTCTTAATTAGTTAAATTAATGTCTGAAGAAGGTGAAGCACTGTCTCCACCGAAAGCGCCAACTTAACTTGTTTTTCAATAAACTTTCAGCTTCCATTGGTTTCCTGCTCGCCTAGTTTGTTTCACTAGTTTGATTTGTTTAGCTTTAGTGTGGACATTTATTTTTTGTCACTTCTAGCATTGTCCTTTCAGGACTCAGCCTCCTTCTGTCTCTCCTGCCCCTCTCTCTCTCTGCTGGCAGGAACGCTTTGAAGGGCTTCATGCCCAAACTTGTCTTTTTGTCAGCTCAGCTTAAACTGCCCTGTGCCAGGATCTAACCCACATAGCTAAGGCTACTGCAGCAGTGATCATTTGAACATCTACTTTTATAGTAAGTTCAACTTACACAACTGTACTTTTCCCTGTAATATCCACCCTAGCAGGTATTATTGCTTACTTAATAGTCATAATTTTGAGTACATAACCTAGTCTAGCTAAATTCAAATTTCACACCATGTAGCTGTGTAACAAATTCAACTTCCTTAGTGTATAGTGTAAGATGTATAATTGTTGGGAGGGCATTAGTGTGCGTGTGTCATACTAACAGATATTGACTTTTTTTATTTTACTAACACTACAGTGTTTGGTTGTCGGTTGAGTTCCATTTTTTACTCTTTGGAGCAATGGTTCTGGGTCCTGAAATCCTAACATAGCGGATTACAGTGCTTGTCCTCAATTCTTTTGCTAAGCATAGTGTGCAAGGTATCCAGAAAGAACTTTTAACGCATTTCTCTTATACATTAAATCTTTTAAATTCACTAAACCTCTGATTTAGTCAACTTATAGTCTGAAACAAAATATGCAATGTAAAGTAAACAGAGCAAGCTGAATTTTGATTTAGAGGAGTTGAGTTTTAACAGCATCTGTAATCCTAGCATAAGAAAATAGTTTCACTTACATTTTACTGCAAATCAGATCAGATGGTGTATGTTAATGTTAGAGCAACCAGCATTTTTTGTTTAACCGTATTCATATGTTAACAATGTAAATCCACTAGGCAGAAACCTCTTTTCAGGGTGAAATGGAAGAGCTATGTCATTAAGGGTAGTGGACAAATGAAGCCCAAAAGAAAATAACCTCAGACTACGGGATGAAGCTGGTTGGAGCTCAGTCTTAATCCACGATGGTAAACTGCCAGACACAGCATATAAACACTGTCCCTCCTGATGATTATCATTAGATCACTACTAGCAGTACCCTCAGCTTATGGTTGTATCCTATCAAGAATATAACAGCCAGCCAGCTTCCAAAGCTTGCTTAAGGACACCTTCTGCACCTGTAGACCATTGAAAGATTGAGCCAGTAAAGGAAAAAATCAGTTTTCTGGGCATCAAGACCTTTAGAGCTTTCCTGCAGCTGAAGAGTGTTCCTCTTGTGGGCTTTCGAGGATCAGTGGCTGTCTAGCATTTCTCCATAGATGGGAGGCATACCTCTCAACTGGACCAAATTCCTCAGTATTTACTAGTTTTGAAGGCAAAATAATGGGGTGCCATGAATTCCCGAATTTCACAGGTTTTTTTTCAAGCTTTTCTTTTTGTGAAGTTGTTCCTGACATAAATCACATGTGGGGACATGTGTGATGACAGCAGACTTGCCAGCCTGTCAAAATTTGGCTGAGGGCTCAAGGGGTGTGTACTCTCCCTCTCTGTTTACTTTTTTTCCGTAGTATGTGGTTCACCATTGCAACTGACAGTGTGGATCATGGAATCAGTTGCCTGGATTTAAAAAGTCAGACCAATGAACTAAGTGGTGGAGGATGACTCAAGCTGTTTTTAGTTTTAAATTAACAAGGAGCAACCAAGCCAAGCCATTACTACTTAAGTGCAGGCTTGCAGCAGTGGAGCTGCAGCTTGCAGAGAGTCAAACTGGTCCACCCAGCATCTAAGTCTTGTTGTAGTGGAGTCTGAGAAGAGAGAGAATGAAAAAAATTATCATGACTTCCTCCAGGTAAAATAAAAAAAAAAAAAAGCGACTAGATAATTCATGATTGTATAGGTGGCAGCTCAGCTGTGTGGGGACTTATGTGGGTAGTTTAATCTTACTTTCTTTCATTTAGTTTGATTCCCATTTTGGTGGAGGATGACTGTTTTTTGTTTTAAATTAACAAGGAGCAACCAAGCCAAGCCATTACTACTTATGTGCAGGCTGGCAGCAGTCGAGCTGCAGCCTGCAGAGAGTCAAACTGGTCCACCCAGCATCTAAGTCTTGCTGCAATGCACAGTCTGAGAAGAGAGAGAATGAGAAGATTTATCATGACTTCCTCTGGCTCCTCCAGGTAAAAACAAAAACAAAAAAGCCCCAAAACGACTAGACAATTCATAATTGTATAGGTGGCAGCTCAGGTCTGTGGGGACTTGTGCAGGTAGCTTATTCTTACTTTCCAGGCCCCGATCTTTCATTTAGTCTGATTGCTGTTTTGAGGTATGTTCTCTGCATAAGTCTTTTGCAAGTTACTCACTTTTTAAATATGAGAACATTTTGAAATGCCCCCATTGTTGGAGTTGCCAAACTTGCCATCACTTTTCATTGCACTTGTATAGACTGCTACTTTTTTATCAGTCGTTAGCTGCACACACCATCTTTAATAGTTAATATCTGTCTTTTTCAATGTAGTCCTTCAACGGAAACTACTGATCTCAGAATCTCGGATCACTGATCTTGGAGGCTAAAATAAGGGGAACTATATGTAGGAACACAGGCTACATCATGCATCCCAGGGTGCCCACTTAAATCTTACTGGAAAGTGGAGTGTATATATATATATATATATATATATATATATATATATATATATGTCTGATTCTTTATTTTTTTTTACTTTTATTATTTTTTTTTAGCTTCTGCATTTGGACTTTAATCGAAAACCAATTTACTAATCCTCTATAAAGCGATGCTTTGCCCCCATGAGATAAACAAGAGGCACAGGTGGGTTGGGGTAAAACTAAAATTATTTACCCTAGTGCCCGACACAGTCAATGAACCTGGTATCATATAAATCAGATTTACTCTTTCAACGTAAGACGTATCATTCAAAGTACAGCGAGTGTTCTGAAATGTAATATAATTTTATTTTGAATATAGTCCTCTGTATTATTGAAGGGCTAATGCATACAGTGTGATAATGAAATACAGTAGTGGGATTGCAGTCTCTTCTGCTGTAGCAGAAGGTCTTAACATCCTCTCCTTTATGGGCTGAATCTTGTCTAGAACTCTGCAAATAAAATTGTTGCTCTTCAAGGTACAGTGTTCAAGCAATTTTTGAGGTTTTACTATTGGTACTAAAAACATGATGTTATGAGTTAATGTTTTGTAATTCAAGAGCAGATCATGCATTCTTACAGTTTAGAAATGTGTGTCTTTAAAGATTAGCAGTCATCCGGGACAGTTTCACAAAGGTTTGAGTACTTGCAGTCATTCATGTGTTTCGGCTCTGTTTAATGTTATTATGAAAGTATATTTTAAATTGACAGTTACTCATTCACTGCTATCTTTGTAGCTTTCATGCTTTTAATTGTACGTGCACACACATGCTAGTGAGCTCTCAGCCTTCTGCCTTAAACACACATGCTAATATTGCTCCTGTAAACTCAGATAGTTGCTAGAACAACATATTTTGCATTATTATGTTTTTTTTCTGAGAGATATGAAGTCTGAAATTCATGTCTTCCCTTGTTTATTATTATTTAGTGACATCAATCTTCATGTTGACATCCCGCAATTCCACTGGAGTTAGTGGGGTTACATGATTATGTATGCAAATTTTATGATAAACAGTGTCCCAATTTTTGGCCAGTTGTACCTAGTTTTCAAGGGCATTTGTCCAGATTTTTGATGTTTCCAGGTTGAGAGGTTTGAAGAGTGGATAAGTTCCCTTCAAGTAAAAACCTTCTGCATTTATTTATTTTTTTATCAAGAAACAGTATATTGCTGAACAACTAGTTACATTTTAACTGGCTTTAATTTTTTGGAGGGACATTCTTGTCAGTTAAATATGTCTACTTATTTTTCTGGTTTCATTGTAAATGTTTACTTTAACTAAATTTACCTTGCCTTTTATTTCTTTTTCACACACCTTTATTGAATTATCACTTGTAACATAGGCAAATTTACATTCATATAAAAGTAATCAAATGGGTCTATATCAGTTCAATGAAACAGCACATCATCGAATACAACAATCTTGAACTTCTAACCACAAAAATCTAAAAACATTGAAAGCTGAGAACAGCGAATTTTTTCCCTGGGAAAAAATTCACTGTTCCAAAAAACACACACACACAACACAAGCACACCAAAAAAATAGCAATCCACACACATACACTTAAAATTCTACCTCTAACCCTACACTAAACTGTACATACAGTACTATCTATCCACTATCTTTAACCCAAACCGTAACCCTAAGGTCTGTCACTATCGCACACTCACCTCACCCGTGCCCTAACCCTAACTCACATACCCCGCCCTAACCCTAAAGTCTATCACTATCACACACTCACCTTACCCGCACCCTAACCCTAACTCGCATACCCTGCCCTAACCCTAACATCTACACAATCGCACACTTATCTGAACCCAACCCGTAATTTTCCACCACAGTGCTGAAAATAGCGAAGCCACAGAAACGGACAACCAAATTCTTTCCCTAGGAAAAAAATGTGGTTATCTGCAGCTTCGCTATTTTCAGCGTTCGCTGTTTTCAGGTCCAAATTAGACCATTTGAAGTATTAACACATCGATGATCTAATATAGACCCAATCAAACTATATTAACAACATATATTGCTGTAAATCATATAACCTAAGCAACATTATATACATTATTCAATTCCTGCCTTTTTTTAAAACAATTTATTTATTTATTTATTTATTTATTTTATTTTATTTTACATTTGGTGACCGGGCTAGTCTAGCTGGACAATTATCCGTTTTCAGTAGAGGCCCGGGGAGAAAAGCTCCAATTACAAGAAGTAAAACAATAATTAACAATAAATCATAATAAGCATCATACAATAAGTACAAAGGTGGACATTTGTATGAATTTAGCGAAAACACAAATAAACCAAAAAAGCAGAACCATAATCTTTCAGAAAAATAGTTGGTTAACAATATAAATCACAAGGTAAGCAACATTCTACAGTTAGATACTAAACAAAATTCAAGATGTGCTAGAGAAAAAGAGAGAAAAAAAAATGTTTAAGACAAGAAACATCTTTATTAAATCATCATTTACTAAATAGGCAATCACACATTTATATAAATGAAAACAAACCACACTGACACGCTCCTAGTTGCAAACATTTTACATCACATATAATCTACCTAATCTTTTTCAATCAAACATTGCATAGCTCATTTAAGTCCTGCCACCTTTTAAACCTCATTCCTCAATTGTATGTATCGTTTCCACAATTCCCATTTTTCCTATGTACTACCATTTTCTATCTCAATTCCAGTAAGGAAACCTCAGTAAAAAACTTCTGCAAAGCCAACTTCATGCGACTCAAGTCAGAAGTGACAAACTTCATGACACTCATGCAGACGGGAACTGAAAGATCGACTGCTGAATCCTACACTAAGGCACTATACGAGCACATCCACTCATGCATGAATCGTGCCATCCCCAATAGAACCAAGATGCTCTCCTCCACAAAAAGGAAGCCAATCTGGTGGCCCCTTGCCATAAACAAACTTTACAACAAAAGGAAGAAACTGTTGCAGAAAAGAGGAAAATCCCAGGATGCAAAAAACTCCCTTACCAGCCTCAGTAAGAAGCTAAGATCCCTCAAAAATCCTCCAAAGCTAGTTACGAAAATAAAATTGCCAAAGATTCCAAAGACAACCACAAGGCATTCTATAGTTATGTCAAAAATCTAAACGGCAATGCTCAGATCTGCTCTGAGCAACAACAGAATGGCATTAAATATACCGATCCCAAGGATATTGCCAGTATCCTGGCAGATCAATTCAGTACAAACTTCACCCTCCCTCTCACCCCCTAAAGGGCCCATCTCAATACCAAAAAATTGCCAAATTCTGGTAATAACAGCCACACAGGTAAAAACGCACTCTCCAAAGCTAAGAACACAGCATCCATGGGACCAAACGACATCCCAGGCTGTGTACTACATGAACTACAAAATGAACTGGCACCTCACCTAAGTGTCATGTTTAACCATAGCCTCACCTCAGGCTCTGTGCCCACTGAGTGGCACACAGCTACAGTTATTCCACTTCACAAGGGGTGATCCACCTTGGATCCTGGGAACTACTGCCCCATTAGTCTGATGAGCCTGATTTGCAAGGCCATGGAATGTATTATCATGGAACTTATAACCAAAGACATTGACAACCTTCAAACACTGAACCCCATGTAGTTTGGGATTGTGACGGGCCAATCTTGTCTTCTGAACCTGATTGACTTCTTTGAATCAGTCTCCAGAGCCATGGACAAGGGTAAGGTGCTCCACACAGCCTATCTGGTCCTCGCCAAGGCTCCAACACCATCCCCCACTCTGGAATCATAGATAAACTTACTAAGCTGGGCATTAATCCCTGTGTCACTCGATTAGTTGCCAACTGGCTTACTGACAGAACCCACACTGTAAAAGTAGCTGACTCCAAATCCAGCTCCAGACAAGTGACAAGTGGAGTACCTCAGGGTTCAGTCCTGGGACCGCTCTTGTTTGGCATCTACTTTTCTGAAGTACAGGCCAACACTAATGGACTCTGGCTAACAAAGTTCACAGATGACTGCAAATTGGAAGCCATTACTGAATCCCCAAATGATGTGGATATTCAACCAAAGGACCTTAACAGACGCTTGGTGCCAGAGCCATGGGCTCAAGCTCAATGCCAAGAAATGTATAGTTATCCCCTTTGGGGAAAAAACATGTACCCATGAATTAACACATAGGTGGCAGTACACGAAACACCAAAAGTGTGATAAGAGACTTAGGGACACAGGTGGACAGTGGTCTCACCTTCGATAACCACATTGTCACAACAGTCAGGAAATCCTTCTATGTGGCACACCTCATCACTAAGGTCTTTTCATTCAGAGAAAAAGAGGTCATTGTCCCACTGTATTCATCCCTCATTAAACCCATTATAGAATACAATGCCCTGTTTGGTATATACCTCTCAAGACATCTGCAACAACTGGAAAGGCTGCATAAATACCTCACTAAATGAACCACAGGCCTAAAGCAGATGCCCTATGCTGACCATCTAAAAAAACTCTACCTATACTATGTCACATATCGTCTACTCAGAGGCAATCTCTGCTTAACATACAAGGCCATGTTAAACCCAGAGCTGCTGGACATGCTACACTTAAAGAAATCCCAATCCCTCAGACACACGCTCCAGGGATCTAAACCTTGTCATCACAATGAACAAAACATGCTGGAGGGATAGGTTCCTCACCCAGAGACTCCCCAGACTTTGGAATAGACTGCCCATACATGTCAAGCAGAGCGCCTCTTTGGCCCGCTTCAAAAAGAACCTTGATGACTGGATGGGAGATAGGAAATTCACCCCGGGGATCATGTCAGTCACCCTGCTGGACAGAGGTCCAGGGAAGTAAATACTGTTAAGAAATAGCCAGGGAATTGTTATGGCTAGGCTTGTATGGGCCCTAGGGCCGATAGCCTAGTACCAACCTATGAACCTAGGAAGTTGTTTTATCTCTGTTACTCTATTCACTACTTCCAATATACTTGGTTTAGAGTTTGATTTCCATTTTCTAGTAATTGCTTTATGTCAACCACCATTATTAGACACAGCAAGGCCTTACCATGTCTAGCCAATTCCGATTCTGATCACATTTCAGAAAAATCATCTCCCTCATCAGACCAATCTGTCCACCCAGCATCTCAAACATTAAATCTTGCAGGGAATACTTAAAGTCCACTAACTCACCACACTCCCAGAAAATATGTTCCCAATTACCTCTTTCTTCCCCATCACAACTTCATCATTTGCTGTCTGCCTGAGGAAAAATTTCTGGAGTCTACTTGGGGTATAAAATATCTATGTAAACATTTCCAGGCAAAAATCCTAAAACTTCTAGATTTTGTTGCATATTTGGGTGACATACATATATCTCCCATTTTTATTTGTGAATTACTTATCCAATCTCTCTTCCCAATCCTTTCTAACCTCCTCTGATTTACTCTTATAGTTATCATGCAATATTTCATATGCTCTATTAATTAATCCTTTTTTAATGGCAGCTTCTGTTCTAGATTCTATTAAAAACTCTACAAGTGTTGGTCTTTAGTTTAGGACCCCCCATTTCTTTCTCTTTGCCTATAATCTGATATCAATCCCTGATAGAGAAGGCAATCTCTAACCTGCAGTCCAAATAAATTCTTGCATCTTCAATTCTATCATCTTTCCCTGTCTAGTTATTTGCTCCCAAAACCTTGGTTCCTTTGCCAGTTTTGTCCAATAAATTCCAGCCCCCTCTTGCCTATTGTCTGTATCCCTAATTGCAGTCATTCCTATTGGCAGAATCTCCTTTCTCCATTCCCGTGTTGGTTTAGTTCTTAGAATATTTTCTGCTATTTTATGAATATAATATTATGCATGATTGTTATTCTCCTTAAAGGCCTGCATACAAAATCCCAGTCTCTCCTTGTTTCTTGAGCTTCCCCCTTGTTTCATCATCATCTCTTTCCACTTTGAATTGTAGTTTTCTGCTTGTGTTATGTATAGAAGTCGTAACTGTGTAGCTCTGAAATACCACTTAAAATTGGGTAATCCTAATCCAACCTGTTCTACTGGAAGAATCAGCTTATCCCACTTGACTCTTGCCATCTTCCCCTCCCAGATAAAGTCCTTCCGCTCTTTAATATTTGCTACCCACAACTCCCCTCTGGTTGATAAAAATATGTCTGACCTGTGCATAAGACTAAATGGACTAAAAACATTTTAATTGCTTGTATCTTACTATCCATATCCATATAACAAAGCTTATCTTTAGTTTAGTCTCTTCCCACATATCCTTAACTGCCACACTAGAATAATTTTTAATCCATACTCCTAAGTACTTCATTTTATCATGTCCTTATAAATATGGATATTTCTGAACCAGTTCATATGTGAGTACATAATTTACCACTATAGCCTTTGTTTTAGCTTCATTAATTTGTATCTTGAAAAGATAAGAAACTGTCTCAAAATGGGTCCACAACATTGTAATGTCTTTTTCTCATTTTGTCAGGTATCAAATAATATCATCAACAAATAAAGCCAGCTTTTCTTGACTACCATACCAATTAGATCCCTGAATTTCTGAGTCCCTTATTTTCTTTGTCAGTGGTTCTAAATATAATGCAAATAATAAAGGGGAAAGAGGACACTGCTGCCTGCTTCCTCTGTTCAAGCAGAAATGCACCTTACTATTTACTGATAAGAATTTTATAAAATGGTTTTAAGGCCTTGGAGCAGGGTGTGTTGTGTTCATTACTACATACGTGTTGACACTGGCAGTGTCAGTGGTGTAATAGGTAGCACACTCACCTTTTTTTTTTTTTTAAGCATACTCACCTTTGGTGCAGAAATTTGTGGGTTGATACACACACCAGGTGGCATGGTTGCTGAAATTTGCAGTACAGTGTAAAGAGGGTACTGCACTCCTGATTGCACCCATTCAGATGAAACATTAATCTAACTCATTCTGCTTGAATTAGTGGTAGCTGAGGTGGACATAAAATAAACCACTTCAACTGTCGAAAAATGTTACAATATGTATACACATATTGAATACTATATAATTATTTACATTCTTTTATAATCATTCCATCATTCACATGTTATTTCTTTTTCTTCACCTGCATTCATTTTTCTGACCCCCTACCCTTTTTTTTCCATAACCAAAATCTTATTTTATTTTAATATTAATACCTTTCCGTCTATTTTTGTTACAAATTTCTTTTTTACCTTTATAATATCCGGGTCTATATTAGAACATCGAAGTTTCAAAACTTCAAATGTTCTAATATCGAACCCTATTCAGTGAAAGCTGAAAACATCGAACATACAGAACAGCCACTATGTGTTTCAAAACACATACACACAACACAAGCATACCAAACAAACAGCAATCCACACACATACACCTAAAATCTTACACCTAACCCTACACTAAACTTTACACACACCACTAACTATCCACTTACCTTAACCCAAACCTGAACCCTAAGGTCCGTCACTATCGCACACTCACCTCACCCACGCCCTACCCTAACTCACCTAGCCCACCCTAACCCTCATGTCCACACAATCGCACACTTACCTGACCCATGCCCTAACCCTAACTCACCTAACCCCCACTAACCGTCACGTCCCCACAATCACATACATACTTAACCCGCACCCTAACCCTAACTACCCTATCCCACACTCAATCGCACACTTACCTGAACCCGACCCGTAACTTTCCACCACAGCACTGAAAATACCGAAGCAACAGAAACGGACAACTGAATTCTTTCCCTAGGAAAAAATTTGGTTTTCCGTTGCTTCGATATTTTCAGCTTTCGCTGAATAGGGTTCAATATTAAAAATTCAAAGTTTTGAAACTTCAATGTTCTAATATAGACCCTAATATTCATATTCTAACATATCTGTATTATAGCCTCCATTTTTTAATGATCTTCACAAAACTTTTCCCAAATTTTGTTTACTCATATATATATATATTTCAAAAACATGTTCTGTTGTTTCAACTTCACCACAGTAATTGAATATTCTTTCTTCTATTTTTATATGGTATATTTGCTTTCACTCACAATTTTTAATGATAATCCCCATTCTGGAGCATTTCTCCCCGGGCCTCCACTGAAAACAGGATCTGTGGAACCTAGTCGGACTTTCCCGGTCAACAAATGTTAAATTAATTAATTAATTAATTAATTAAAAAAAAAGAAATCTCTATTTTCAAAACATTTACACCTTTCTGTTCTCATATAACTTTTTTCTATTCTTCCTCTGTCATTTCTTATAGATAAATGTAGTAATACTTATTCATTTTATTCAAATACCATGAATTTTTATCATTCTCTACCTTCCTTATTTTTATTTTCAACAGTATTTTATCTTGATACCTCTCTATTTCACCATTCACATCTCCTCTTTCCCTTTTAAAATTGCTCATCATACACCATATTTTTTGCATTTTTCTTTCACTGTTATATATATCAATAACCCATCTTCCTCCTTCATCCATCTCAGTACTTTATATAAATTTAATGATGCTGTGTATACCACTGGATTTGTCAGTACCAACCCACCTCCGTCCTTAACATACATTACTCTTTTTACTGTTTTTCCCAATATAAAAAAGAACACAACTGTCGATTCTTTTTCACATTTTGTAGTATCGTGAAAATGTTTGCAAGATATGTAATTTCTCCCAATTATACTGAATTTATTACACTTTCTTTTTATATGACAACTTGTGTGTTCTTCAAAATAAACACATATTCCCTAATTTATCTATTATTTCTTCCCACTGTTGCATCTTCATTTCCTAATTTCCAAATGTTATTCCCAATAATTTTATTTCCTTCATGATAAACTGAATATATAAAACTGGTGGACATTTCCTTTTTAAATAGAATGGTTAATAAAGTGGGGGCAGAACCCTTAGTGGTATACCAGAAGGGTAGATCCTTTAAGAATATTTTGGAAATGGAGAGTCACATTAGTGGTCTTGTCAGCAGCAAAAAACATGGTATGGTTAAATGTGGGTTCTGCCCCCCAGTGTAAGTTTATTTTGGTGGTTGACCTTGTGAGAATTAAACATTTTGTAATTAAACTGGCTTTGCATTGTAATTGTAACACTAAAGGTATAGTTTACCTGTCTAAATGTCAAAAATATGATGGGTTTTATGTGGGGAAACCCCAAAGAAAGTTAAAAGAATGTATTTATGAGCACCTTTTAGACATCAAGAAACAAAATGCCAAAAATACTTTGCTCAAACACATTCTAAAGCATCTTAAGCACCACTTTAAATTAAATACCACTGTTTTTACCTGGTTTGAATGATCACATATCTATTGGGAGTGTTTTGAGACTTAAGACCTATTGTGTTTAACATTTTAATTTCATTTTTGTTTTGCACCTTTTTAATTACATTTCCATTTGTTAATTGCATTTTTTATTGGACTTTGGAGGGGAATTCTCATGTGACTTTGTGAGTGGGAGATTTAAAGAGTTTTTTGTAGATGTAGTATTGATTCTGAAGAAGTCCGTGTATGTTGTCAAATGAAAGCGCTTAATCCTGTTTGTTGTTTTTTATGATTTATTAAACCTATTTTCCTGCACACCTGCAGCTACCTTGCCTTCATTGGACCTGGTATTTATTGCTTTTGCTTGTGGATTTGTGCCTTGGTTCTTAGTTTTTGTGGTAAACTGAATATATTCTATATTATCTTTTACTCTTACGTTTGTAGTCTAATCTCTATTTATACTTCCTATCACTCTCAAATATTTATTAAGGTGGTGGCTACTTCTATCCCTTATTTATTCTTAGTCATTAAAACTATATCATCTGCATATGAATTCATAACTGGTATTCTAATATCCTCTTTGTTTCTATATTCTCCTACCTGTAATGATGTATTCATTTAACTGACAACCGCATTCATAGCTAGTGCAAATAAAATACTACTTGCTGGACATCCTTGTCTTATACCACTCTTTATGCCTATTTTTGACTTAACCATCCATTCACAACCACTCTTACTTTATGTTTTCATATGTTGTAACAAATATCTTCAAAATCTTATCATTTACATTGTATTCTTTCATTATATTCCATAAAATATCATGTTGTATCTTGCCAAATGCTTTATTCAAATCCCCTGCCATGATTTTAACTTTTTTCTGTTCATTATGTCATTTACAATTTCTCTTACTATCATTAATAGCTCTTGACTTCTGTTTCCCAAATATTGTTTTTTTTATTTTATTTGATTTATTTTTCAATCTTTCTATCATTTTCATAAAAATATTTTAATCAGTGTTAGTAAGTACTATTAGTCTCCAGTTTTTAAGTATTATTTTTCCCCCTTTTTCTATATAAATTTCACAACGCTAACATTTATTTTCATTTAGAAATTTTCACTAACCGTTCATTTAACACTTCTGCAAAATACTTCTTCTGTCAATCTAACATATATTTATACATGTGATATTCTATACCATCCATCCCCGTTGCTGATTCAACATTTACCAATTTTAACACCACATTATTTATTTCCTCCATTGTTTTTTCCAATTCTTCATTATCCTGTTCTATTAATTGTTTAATTTCCACTTTTTTCTTTTTCACCTTATATTCTTTGAATGTTTTTTTCTATACAGTCTTCAACTACATTCATTATTTCTTGCTGAGTCTTTACAGTTTCTTATCTCTCATTTCTTATTATCCGTATTATTTTTTTTTATTTTCTTTTACCATACTACTCAGATATGGCACCACCTCTTCCTTTTTCCCTAGTAAAAAATACTTTTGTTTAAACAACAGTTTTTTTATCTTTTCTTGATTCATCTCATATATTTTTTTCTATCAAATAATTCTTTATTTCCTACTAAGTGCATAATAAACAAAATTATTTATATTTCTTCTTTACCTCTTTACTCTTTAAACCTTGTCATGCCAACTATTTTTTTATATTTATCTTTGAAACTTATCCACCATGATGTCCAGTTTTCCACAATTGTCTAATTTATTTATGTACTTTCTTTATCTAATTCGGTCTCATTTAATCTTTTAATACCATTTCCTATTTTATATATCCTCTTCTTTCTGGAATCTCTACCAAATTGCCAAGTGATCCAAAAATCCTGCATATTTTCTACCTTCTTTTGTAATATTTAAACTTCTGAAACAATAAAATAATCTCTCTCTGTTTTTAAATTGCTTCTTTTATACGTCAACTTTTATCCCAAATATATAACTTTCCACTTTTTATCACTTCTAACATTGTTTTAACATCAACCACCATTATTTCCTGTTTCTTAAATCACAGTTAAAGTTCACCCACAAATAACAGATCCATATTCACACCTACATAATCTAGTATCTTTTTAAAAATATCCTCTCTTTTGTACATATGCGTATACTGCTATGATTCTATAAACCTGACCTTTCCGTCTCACATCTACAATCATTATCCTACCCATAATTAACAATGTAAAATCTAAAAATTCCATTGATTTTTTTTTTGCATAATATTGCAATACCTGAATGTGTTTCTTTTCCCATATTCCAAATAATCTCCTGTCCCCATATTTTTATATTTGAGCGTGCTCTTCTTCAGTTAATATTCTTGTATCTTATTATATAATCAAACCCATGTCAAGTGCTGCACACCACTATAATACCCATATTCTTCTTTTAAAATTCTTCATATTATTCACATTTATTGCTAAAATTCTCAATTTTTCATTTAATAAAATTTCCATATATTCTTATTTATTCTTTTTTCTTTTTATCCTTTTCATTTTTTATTTTATTTTGCACCTAAACCCTTAAAGTTTCTCTTTTTATCTTTTACCCTTTTTCCAACAGAAGTTTTTCTTCCCTTCACCAATCTCCAATTTGTTTTTTCGTCTTCGTGTATTTTTGACATTCCTTCATTTTCTTTTTTGTCTTTTTTCTGTTCCTCTACTGTTTCTCTTTCTCTTACCATATTATTATTATTATTATTATTATTATTATTATTATCTAACATTATTTGCCTTTCTTGATCTTTTTCCTTGATCTTTTTTTATTTCTTCCTTTTTGTCAATATCTTGCTCTTGAATAACTGCCTCCTTATATTCTTCTATATTTTCCTTGGAATCCATCCACAAATTATATGTTTCTTCACATTTAAAACATTTCAGTATTTCAATTCACATATTTCTCCATCATGACCCATTTTGCCCCAAATATAACATTTTCTTTTATTACAGTAACCAATTAAATGATCAATTTTTCTGCAAAAAAAGAACAAGTTTTTGTTGCCTCCAGTAAGTGGCTGTCTATTACCATCTCCTCAGACAGCAAAGAGGTGGATGGATTGTGTGAAAGAAGATATGCAACAGTCAGGCATGAGTGTCAAAGTAGGCAGGAGAGTGTCATTGAATTGGGAGAGATAGTGGCATTTAACATGAAACCCTGACCCCGCATAGAAAATTGGAAAAGGGGGTGATGTTGTTGATGATGATGATGTGCACTATATTATCATTTTCCATTTTCAATACATTACATTCACAACCCCCAGTCCATAAACAACTCTTACAATAGATATTAGTAATGTCCATCATTTCTTACATACAGTCTTTAAATAGTCTTTTAATGTCTCTTTTTCAACTTCTGTTTGACATTGAACATATATTTTCTTTTTAGTCTCTCTAAGTGCTTGAAAAACATAAATTCCAAGGACTACAGTTTTTCTTTAACTCGTATTGCCCTAACAATTTCTCCATATATTGTCCTGTTTCTGATATAATGTCACAAAACGCATCTTTATCCATATGAATAAATGCTCTTATCTGTCATGGTACCCAGTGGTTTTATTGTATTGTCTCATATATATATCATACCTGTCAACTTCTTTATCTTCTTTACAGCTTACTGTTACTAAATGCTTCTTTTTTTCAATTGCATCTTTTTCTCCTCTTTCTTTTCTCCCTCTTCACAGTATCCACATGACTACTACTTCTGCACAATTGCCTCAACTTCTTCTTCCTGAATTTTATCCATTATGTCCATCCATGAAATTACCTCATCACTCTTTGATTCACTTTGATTCAGTATGTCCTGCAATAAAACATCCTACAACCCTCCTAACTGAACGGTTGTAATTATACATCCTTTTTGGCCTTTATGTTCCTCTTTGAACAGTCATTGCTTAAATAACACTTCTGAGCCTTGTGAAGGTTCAACCACTTCACATTTTCATGAACACTTGCTGCTTTCCTCTCAATGTCTGCCAACACATTCCATGAAGGTTCGCATACTTTCATAATGTCTGAACTATTTGTTGGAACTGCCCTTGCATCAAGCAACTATGGTTGCATCCTCTTGACTGCCACCTCCTCATTATACAATTGCTTAATTGAAAGCAACTCCACTACAATATCTACATCCTCCATGTTTTCTCCTGCTTCTCAGTGCCTCCACTTTGCCCAGAATGGAAGCAGGAAGTGTAGTAATGTAATGCGTTTCCCACTTGAAAAGTGTAGGGGAAGTTCCCAATGCCCTGGACAAATTTCCCCTAGTAGTATAAATACCACTTTGATCTCTTCCTGAAAAGAGGCTGTTTGCCTAGTGGGACTAACCCATTCAACAAAGGCCAAAAAACAAACAAACACAGATTTTTTTTGATGCTTGCTAGTTACTAATGTTTGCTGCCATTGCTATCACATTTCAGGCTTCTTTTTCAGCTTGACCATTGAACTGGTTTGCCAGGAGAACATTCAAAAATGTCAAATTCTGTCTCACAGAATAGTAGTCTTGATAATTTCCTATATGCATCTATGCAAAGAGCTTTCTCCCAAAGGGAAAATAGATTCATATCTAGATCTATTCCAGAATTTTTCAACTCAAAGACTTCATCAAGGGAAGTTTTCAGGATTTTAGGATTTGCGGCATCTTGATACTCATGATTTCTCTAGCCAGACTGCACATGTGAAAGGTTCTGGGTACCTAAAATTTGCATGGTCTCAACATCAATGCTCCCTGTCTTTTCAAATTCCAGTTTTGTGATTTGTCAGAAAGGAACTGCTTAAGTGGAAAGTCCAGTTTTATCTGAATTTAGGTCTTCCATTCTTCCTTCCAGATGCTGCTTGGGAGCTGTGTCTTTGGTGCAGATTCTTTGGAACAAAGAAAAAAAAGACCAAAACATATAAACATCAAAGAGATGATGTCGGAACATGCTGTGAACTCTCTTAATCATTATATGGTCTCCAAGACATCTGTAAGTGGTCACAGACAACACCACAGTGATGTGATACATAAATAAACATGGGGGCTCCAGATCTTGTCCTTGCTGCAGATTAGCAGTGTTAACCTGGAATATGGCAATTCAGCACAGTCTCAGTCTACATGCTTCTTATTTTCTGTCAGTGCAAATTCTTGAGCCATACAGGTTGAGCAAGACCAGGACCAATCTTTACAAATGGAAATTGAATTAGGGGGTCTTTTAAGATTTGTTCCAGCTGTGGATTTACCTCCATTCACAATATTCAGTTGGAAAAATATTGCTGTAGGACTCTTGCAAACCGGCCTGGAAGCCCAATGCATTGATATTTCCTTGGACTATAATCTTTTTGTATGCCTTTCCATCCTTTTCACTGATATCCATGGTCATTCTGAAGATTCAGAAAGACTATCCAAAGATCATTGTAGTGACTCCCTTCTGGCCCATACAGCATTGGTTTTCCTTTCTAATGGAAATAGTCACGGGGAATTGCCATAAACTTCCTCACAGACTGGACTTACACAAAACAGGTTGTTTGATACAGTTTTACTTGAAACAAGTTCAGCTGATTGCCTGAATGTTAGAATGTTAATACCTTTTAGGCACCTTTTTTCCTGAGGATGTGCAGTAGGTATTAAAGAAGGAATATATAACCAAATGGAAAAGATTTTCTAGTTTATACCACATTAACAACCAAGACCCTTTTAAGGGTAGCATTTCTCTAGCTCTACACTATTTGCATGAGTTAACCTCTGGCCTTTCATGTTCCTTTATCAAGGCAACCCTACATACTCTCCTGTGATACAGCCCTCTGAAAATACTGGATTAATACTTTAGTTTAGTCTGGACTTGCTACTTTTGGCACAAATGTTACATTTATTTGCATGAACATTCTGTCTTTCTGAAAAACTAAATAAAGATCTATGCAAAAAGCCTGAACTTCAGAGAAATGTTTAGCTCATGTAACAGTCAAATATTGTTTTTCAAAATAACTTCATCTCTGCCCTACCAGTGGATATAAATGTAGGAAGACTAACCTTTTCCATAACAAAAGTTAAATCCAAAAGTGGGATGGGTCCTTGAACATAGGCCTTCTTTGGAAAGTTCCTTTCAGAAAAGTTTTAAAAATGTTGAGGAAAGTCAGAGAAAGTGCAGTTATAGAAGTAAACTTACCATAGGAGATGTTCAAATGATCATATATGAATATCTAAAGTGTCCTAAAATGTCAGGACATTTGCCATTTTTTGCTACATATTAGAAAAACAAAAAGGCTAAATGTCGAATAAAGGTCGATGTACATACAAAGCGAACCACGTAAACAGTGAAATTCAAAACACCAAATGTGTCTTTTAGCCAGCAGCGTGATGGTGAGGATAAGGAAATATGTCCTTATCCCAACTGTAGTGCTATCTCAGAGTTGGTATATTTAAGCAGGGGGTGTGGGGGATGAATCCCCCCCACATGGGGGGTGTAGGGGGGCTTGCCCCCATTCAAAAGCGTATTAAATGAATGTTTATTTTTTTATTTTGCTTACCTGTTTGATGCATTTTGATTACGAAACATGTTTGGCGTTTTGATTTTCGTCATTTATGTGTTTCGCTTTGTATGTACATTGACCTTTATGTGTCGATGTACATACATTCAGGATTTAGCCTTTTTGGGTTTCTAATATAAACCTGCCATTTTTTTTTTTTTTTTTTGCTGGATACAAGTGCCCAAAGAAGGACTGTCCCTCGCAAAGGGGGAACAGGTGGTAACCCCAAGAGTATGTCTTACTTTAGATATTCAGAAGGAATTAAGGTTCCATTTGGACAAGACCAGTGAGTCAAGAAAGACTTCTCAGTTGTTTATCTTTCAATGCCATAGGGAAATAGGCTAGGTTGCTACCTCAATGCATAAAACTCTCCTCTGAAAAGTATGACAAACCTTCACTTGGTAAACTTTCAGCTAATTCTGCTATTGCAATGGCATTTTCCCTGAACTTTCTCAATAATGGTTCTTTGGGCAAAATTTGTGTGGCTTTGACATGAGCTTTCACACTGTCACAAGACACATCTGCTACACATAATATGCAGGTCTGGGTTTGCCTTTGGAGCTTTTGTCATTTTTTTCAATCAAGCCTGTCCTGTAGTAGAAGAGGAAGTACACAATAACCACTGGTATGACAGCTATGTGCACATCAATATGATAGTTCTGGGTGATCTCTGTCCATCATCTGAAACATTCTTAGCCTGTATCTCCCTGCCAAAAAAATGGAATTCTGGGAAGAATCCTTTAGTGTTTAGCTATGTGAGTTATTTTAGCTTATAGAGACTTGTCACTCATTGGCAATAAGACTTTCAATCTGGAGCCTGTGAGGAATTGCAGACCATTATGGGAGATGGGGAGAAGTTGGAAGTCTGGGAATGTCTTAGTGATGAGCTGACTTGATCCTTTGGCTAAAGTCTTGTATCTGAAAAAGACACAGACCACACAGCTCTGTTGATAAGATAAGTAGATAACTTATTCCCCCTAAAATGTCAAAACATGCACATTTCCTTGTTAGGAAAAGGACATTTCATAAAATGTAACCTTTTGCCAAAATTTCCTCCTGACAAGAAACAGTGAAAATAATTTAAAGTTTATTTAAGACATTTATGCTGAGAGGTGGAAATCCCTTGGTCAGTATTGTGCCAAAATACAATATTAGCAATTTTAAAACTTCCTAATGTAATTAATTACAGTGTTATATAGCTTCTTCGAAACTGTAGCATGTGGAATTCGTTTCTACCAATGAAAATGACCCTTTCTTTGTTAGCATATTGCATACTAGAATCCTTATTTTCATTACTTCATAAGCAGAAAGCCATTTCTTAGATCCAAAAACAACACTGGAATTTTATCCTTATTAACTTGAAATCCAAGTCTGTCTTATGGCCAAGCATCCTGATTTACTTCTTTGTCTTTGTATTTATTTATGTATCCTTTGTTAACCAGGTTAGTCCCACTAGGCTAGAGGCCTCTTTTCAGGAGAGACTAAAGGTGGTATTTATACTACTACTAGGGGGAATTTGGCCAGGACATCAGGAACTTTGCCATACTCATGCTGGGTGAGATAATACATTGAATGCTCCCGTTCCTTGTGTGAATATGGCTGGGAGGAGTTACACATTTAGCTAATATTCTCTATTACAGAAAGTGAGTGAAGAATAGCATGGTCAACATTTTGCTGAGTCAGAAGAATTAGTTCTCTGATTGCTTTCAAGTGGCAAAACAGTTGATACAATGATGTCTTTTGTGGAAGGATGATACTAACTCTTCAGTCAGGAGGGTTACCAGATGACATCCTGTAGGGTATGATTCAACAGGAGGAGCCAATACCTCTCAACTGTCCCTGATTTTGACTATATTTTCACTCTGTTACTCTTAATACCTTCTAAAACTGGTAACATTTGAAGGAAAAGGTGGTGAATTATGCTTAAATGACAATAATTATATTTAAATCTTATTTTACTTTAGCAACTGCATATTGATTCACATCCTCATATTCTGCCAATGTTTCACATTATTAGTACTAGTATTGTAAAAGTGTTCTTGATTATCTCTGGATTTGTCCCTGATTATGTTGAGATTTGTCCCTGATTTGTTAAAAGATATGGCCAGCCTGAATGAGAAGCACCAGCATCCTGTGGTTAAATAATGACTTATTTAGAAGAGTCAAAGTGAGAATGTGAATGATATATGGGATGAAAATGTAAATTAAATAGAATAAAAAAATAATAAAAAAGACGTTTTCAGAATTAGTAATAGGCATAGGACCAGGTGAAAAGGAACATAATGGGAAAAGAGATGTTAGTAAGAATAAATTCAAAACCAGATCCAGTGGACCAATATGATATGTGGGATAACACTGTACTTTTATAGTAATAAAAGCATCAGATTTGAGAACTGTTGGAAAAATAAACATTTTGAGACTTAATTTTTGAAAATACAGTGTTGCTGAACTGATTTCTTGTGTGGTGGAAGGTAACAAAAATAGATTTTTTTTCCAACACAGGGTATGATACTTAAAAGAACATGTTCATTTTAGAATAAGTGTGGGGGAGTGATTTAATGACTTTTGACAAAACAATGTGAAACTGCACCTGATTTAAGAAAAACAAAAGACAGTGGAGGAATATGGATTGGATGCTGGGAATGTTGGGAATGCATGTTTGTATTAAAAGCACAATATGGAAAAATTCAACAATTGTCAACTGTTATAGCTGTTGCAGGTGAATTAAGATATTATATTAGGGACAACCAATTTCTTTTTGGGAAAGAAGACATCTGATAAGGTTATGTGGGTAATGTGGGGAGAAAAGCCATACAATTAAAATTGCATGGCAAAATGTTATAAGGGCTGTAGGGTAATAGAAGGAGGAATGAAAATGTAAATATTGAGAATGTTTTACATAATAATAGCAATAGTGTTGTTGATAAAAACTTACATGAGGACCTCCTTTCTGTGAATAATCAAAATGTAAGTGATAATGTTATTGAAGTATTAGAAAAAGAGTATAACTGAGATATTGTAAATGATGAAAAAATGACAGCAACAGTGTTGTTGATAAAAATGTACACGATGACCTCCTTTCTGTGAATAATGAAAATGTAAGTGATAATGTTATTTAAGGGAAAGATGTGGATGAAGAATTAGAAAATAGTATAATTGAGATGCTGTAAATGAAAAAAATATATAAAATATTTTTTTCATAAGATAGTGAGGAAGTGGAGAATCACATGAAAGGTAGAAATTCCACTGGGAAAAAGTTTATGGATAGAACAATTACACTGATGAATTTAAAAAGAAAGGAAATGGATAATTGAGATATTGTCTTGTTTAATAAAAACATTATTATCTGTAAGGTAAGATTGTTAATGGTTTTTCAGTGGTGCAAAACTGTGAATGCTAATGTTAAGTTTATTAGATACAAGATGGTTACATTCTGAACAAAGAAGACAATCAGACGTTTTACTGGACAATAAAGTATTATTGAATTTTAAAGTAGAACACTATTCTGTATTAGTGTCAGTCAATGGAGATGAGATTAAAATATTAGATCGCATAATTGTAAAGACAGGATGTGTATCTATTATGGATATTAGGAATGGAAAGAGTTTTTTGAGGACCATTACAATATATACTCCTACAGGTATTAAAAGAAAGAAGATTATTTAAGCTATTACTCCCGTCTGTAACTGTGACTATAGATACAATTATAGTAGGAGATATGATTTTCAAGCTTACACAACAGAAAAAAAATGACTAATGATGTCAAGACATTTAAAGAGGTAATGAAAATGGGGGATTTAATGCCGGGAAATAAGAGAGGTTATAATTACATGGCAGCAAATAAAAAAATTACTATATATTTTGGTGCAATAAAAGAAATACAAGGTGGAAAAATGAGTTTTCAGATCATGATAGTGTATGGGCTAAGATTGGAATTAATGTTGAAATAAGAACAGGAAAAGGAATTAAAAAATAAATTGAATATAAATGTGAAAGGTTTAGAATAAACATATATAGAAATTGTGAATAATAACCCAGCCACTGGGGATGCACAAGCCAGTGCATTTCTTTGTGCCGGTCCCAAGCTCGGATAAATGGGGAGGGTTGTGTCAGGAAGGGCATTCGGCATAAAACTTGGCCAAATTATTCATGCAGACACCAGAAAATATTCACATACTGGATCAGTTGAGGCCTGGGTTAACAACGACTGCCACCAGTACTGTTAGCCAACAGGGTGCTGGCAGAAATTGAGCTACTGTTGGCCAGAGGAGGAAAGGAGGTGGAAGGCATGGCCGAAGGCAGGAAGAGAGGAGAAAGGCTAGGACTGTGGTAGTGAGGGTCAGATCTTTGAATGTTGGCAGTATGACAGGTATAGGGAGAGAGCTAGCCGATATGATGGACAGAAGGAAGGTTGGTATATTGTTTGTGCAAGAGACCAGATGGAGCAGGAGTAAGACTAGGTGTATCGGAGGTGGGTTAAAATTTTTTATCATGGTGTGGATGGGAGGAGAAATGGCATAGAAGTTATCCTGAAGGAACAGTATGCTAAGAGTGTTTTGGAGGTGAAAACAGTGTCGGATAGAGTGATGTTTATGAAGCTGGAAATTGATGGTGTAATGATGAATGTTGTTAGTGCATATGCTCCACAAGTTGGGTGTGCGATGGATGGGAAAGAAAAATTTTGGAATGAGTTGGATGAAGTCGTGATAACTGTACCCAAGGGTGAGAGTGTAATGATTGGAGCAGATTTCAATGGGCATGTTGGTGAAGGGAACAGAGGGGATGAGGAAGTGATGGGTAGGTATGGTGTTAAACAAAGGAATGCAGAAGGTCAGATGGTAGTGGATTTTGGGAAAAGGATGGACATGGCTGTGATGAATATGTATTTTAACAAGAGGGAGGAGCATATGGTGATGTACAAGAGTGGAGGAAGATGCACACAGGTGGATTATATCTTATGTAGGAGGGCCAGTTTGAAGGAGAATGAACACTGTAAAGTGGTGACCGGGGAAAGTGTAGTTAGACAGCATAGGATGGTGATTTGTAAGATGACGTTGGTGATCAAGAAGAGGAGGAGGAGTGTGAGGGCAGCACCAGGGATCAAATGGTGGAAATTGAAAAAGGGTAATTGTGAGGTGGAGTTCAGGGAAGAGTTAAGACAGGCACTGGGTGGCAGTGAAGAGTTACCAAATAGCTGGGTAACTACAGCAGAGCTAGTAAAGGAGACGGATAGAAAGGTGCTTGGTATGACATCTGGACAGAGGAAGGATGACAAGGAGACATGGTGGTGGAATGAGGAAGTTCAGGAGAGTATACAGAGAAAAAGGCTGGCAAAGAAGAAGTGGGATTGTCAGAGAGATGAAGAAAGTAGACAGGAGTATAAGGAGATGAAGTGCATGGCAAAGAGAGAGGTAGCGAAGGCTAAGGATAAGGCTTATGAAAAATTGCATGAAAAGTTGGACACTAAGGAGGGAGAAAAGGACCTGTACCGATTGGCTAGACAGAGCGACCAAGCTAGGAAAGATGAGCAGCAGGTAAAGGTGATAAAGGATAATGAGGGAAACATACTTACAAGTGAGGAGAGTGTGTTGAGCAGATGGAAAGAGTACTTTGAGGGGTTAATGAATGAAGAGAATGAGAGGGAGAGAAGGTTGGATGATGTGGGGATAGTGAATCATGAAGTGCAATGGATTAGCAAGGAGGAAGTAAGGATAACTATGAAGAGGATGAAGAATGGAAAGGCTGTTGGTCCAGATGACATACCTGTGGAAGCATGGAGGTGTTTAGGTGAAATGGCAGTGGAGTTTTTAACCAGATTGTTTAATGGAATTTTGGAAAGTGAGAGGATGCCTGAGGAATGGAGAAAAAGTGTTTTGGTACCGATTTTTCAGAATAAGGGTGATGTACAGAGCTGTAGTAACTACAGAGGGATAAAATTGATCAGTCACAGCATGAAGTTATGGGAAAGAATAGTGGAAGCTAGGTTAAGAAGGGACGTGATGATTAGTGATCAGCAGTATGGTTTCATGCCATGAAAGAGCACTACAGATGAGATGTTTGCTCTGAGAGTGTTGATGGAGAAGTACAGAAAAGGTCAGAAGGAGTTGCATTGTGTTTTTGTAGACTTAGAGAAAGCATATGACAGGGTGCCTAGAGAGGAGTTGTAGTATTGTATGAGGATGTCGGGAGTGTCAGGGAAGTATGTAAGAGTGGTACAGGATATGTATGAGGGTAGTGGGACAGCAGTGAGGTCTGCGGTGGGAGTGATGGATGCATTTAAGGTGGAGGTGGGATTACATCAAGGATCAGCTTTGAGCCCTTTCTTATTTGCAATGGTGATGGACAGGTTGACACACGAGATCAGACTGGAGTCTCCATAGACTATGTTTGCAGATGACATTGTGATCTGTAGTGAGAGTAGGGAAAGGTGGAGGAGACCTTGGACAGATGGAGATATGCTCTAGAGGAAAGAGGAATGAAGGTCAGCAGGACTAAGACAGAATATATGTGTGTGAATGAGAGGGAGGATAGAGGAATTGTGAGGATACAAGGAGTAGAGGTGGTGAAGGTGGATGAGTTTAAATACTTGGGATCAATAGTTCAGAGTAATGGTGAGTGTAGAAGAGAGGTGAAAAAGAGAGTACATGCAGGATGGAGTGCGTGGAGAAGAGTGTCAGGAGTGATTTGTGACAGACGAGTACCAGTAAGAGTAAAAGGGAAGGTCAACAAGAGGGTAGTGAGACCAGCTATGTTATATGGGTTGGAGTCAGCGGCATTGACAAAAAGGCAGGAGTTAGAGCTGGATGTGGCAGAGTTAAAGATGTTAAGATTTGCAATGGGTGTGACAAGGGTGGACAGGATTAGGAATAAGTATATTACAGGGTCAGCCCAGGTTGGAAGGTTTGGAGACAAAGCCAGAGAGGCAAGATTACGTTGGTTTGGACATGTCCTGAGGAGGGATGCTGAGTATATTGGGAAAAGGATGCTAAGGATGAAGCTACCAGGTAACAGGAAAAGAGGAAGGCCTAAGATAAGGTTTATGGATGTGGTGAGAAAGGACATGCAGGTGGTTGGTGTGAAGAGCAAGCTGCAGAGGACAGGAAGAAATGGAAACAGATGATCCACTGTGGCAACCCCTAACAGGAACAGCCGAAAGATGATGATGATGAGAAATTGGGAAAAATAGTGGATTGTATTTAAAAAGAAATATAAGAAATTGTTTATAGGCATGGAAAGAAGAATTTTAAAATTTAGAGTTATCAGAAGGTAGTGGAAGAGAAGGTAGATATGAGAGAAAAAATATTAATTGAAAACAGAGATTTATAAGGAAAATAAAGAAAAACTATAATGAAATGTATCAGTGCCACAAGCCACACTACACAACTCTCAAGAATTCCACAAGTTTGTGAAATAAGTAAAGAACTTTATTAAAGTTAAGCACTTTCATTAAAAAATCAGGACTTCATCAGAACTCTAAGAAATATAAAAAGACTAAAAGACTGTTTAAAGGAGGGCAGTGATTGTTTCAAGGAACTAAAGAAGCTGTGTGCCCTTTTCTAGGAAAAATAATAAAAAGATATATACATTTATGGATAGTATACAAATGAAAAATGGAAAATTGTGGTTAGAAAAAATATTGAGTTAGTACCAACCTATTTAGAAAAAAACATATTGACAGTAATATGAGTAAAAAGATTAAATGGAAATTGAATTTTATGGCTAATGAAATTGTTTTAGATGAAATTTTAGAAGTTTTCTAAGTAGTAAATGATGACAAAAATCTAGTCCAGATGGACTAGACTATAACTTTTATAAACATATAAACGAACAACAAAAATGTTTAGTGTGTGTTATTAATAAATGGAAAAAAGTTTTTTTTTTGACAGAAGAGTATGTGAGGGATTATTGTTGCTGAAAAATGCAATAAAATGGATTTAAAGAACTGGAGATGTATAACATTGATGAATACTGATTAATGTTTTTTATGAAAATTATTCAAAACATTAGAAAAAAGCATTAAGTGGAATTTGGAGAAAAGGGATTTTTAGTATAAAAGAGTATTATGTAAGAGCTAATGCTTGATAATGAAATATTTTACAATATTGTAGATTTGGATAATGATGTAAGGATAGCAGGGAGTGGTTTTGAAAAAGTGATAGCACATTATCAGTTATGGGAAATTCTAAAAGCTTATACTGTAGGTGAAGGAATAATAAAAGTAATAAGGTCTTATGAGCACAAAGTATATTAATGAATGGTTGGAATAAAGATAAGGTGAGGGGTGAGACAAAGGGACCCCTTATGTAGTATTTTAATATACTTAAGTAATAAATTATGTCACACAATATGTGGATAGCAAACTCAAAAATCACCACAAACTAAATACTGATAAACAACAAACCCAGGAGCAAAAAAGAACCAAACACTTAAACCTTATTTTAAAAATTAAGCTGTTTTGTCCCTTTAGCTAGACTTCTTCAGAATAAAATACATTAAATACAATTAGCTTTATATGTTTGCTCAACAATCAATTTAAGCCATTGACTAATCTCATTGGCTGAACAATAACTCAACAATTGCACCCATTAACCTCAGCACAAGAGAAAAAGAAAAAGGAACAACAATGTTACCACATAAACATACATTAAAATATTTTCCAAGTAATTAACACTGAAATGGCATGTGAGTTCCTCATATAAATCTACCACACATAACTGACATTTAACATATACAAAAGTTGCAAATAATGAAAAACTGGAATTCGAAACTAGAACTATGAAACCCATGACCACTGTCATTTTAAAAAGACAACTCTGTTAAATATTAGGTCCCATAAAAAAGATGCTTTTAGTCTTAAAATGCTGCTAATGGAAACCATGCCATTTAATCCCCAGCCTACAGATGAGCTGGTCAACTGCCATTTTAGTTCCTTAAACTCTTATAGCTCACCTAAGGAGCCTCCACTCATATTGACTGTGATGTGGCCTATAACGTAAAATTTAAAATTGTGGGAATTGTGAATACTAAGGTGCTTGTAAAGTGCATCATGTCTGTTCTTTTTCTTAATATTGTTTGTTTGTGTCTTTCAGCTTTGTAAAAATGTATATTCTAGTTCTCAGGGATTGTATTGTTTTCCATATATAGAAACTGGGACAATGTTGGCACTGGGCCACATAAACAACATCCTTACTAGAGCAATGATATCTCTGACACAATCTAACTTCCCCATAATCCTTGACATAAAAGTGAGATCCTTCTAGTATAAAACTACATTGCTTACAGTGCCAACATTTTCTCATGCTGCCAACCTCTGTAAAGACATCTATCTTTTCAATCAAGGACTTAAAGAAAGTTCTTTAAAAAATTCCAGTTCTTGCTCACCACCACTCTAATAGGTTCATAAATTAGTACTAGGCTAATTGCCCTTATGGGCCATTGTAAGCCTGGCCAATTACCCCCTGTGAGAATCAAACCCTATACCTTGTTTGTTTGTTTGTGTCTTTCAGCTTTGTAAAAATGTATATTCTTGTTCTCAGGGATTGTATTGTTTTCCATATATAGAAACTGGGACAATGTTGGCACTGGGCCACATAAACAACATCCTTACTAGAGCAATGATATCTCTGACACAATCTAACTTCCCCATAATCCTTGACATAAAAGTGAGATCCTTCTAGTATAAAACTACATTGCTTACAGTGCCAACATTTTCTCATGCTGCCAACCTCTGTAAAGACATCTATCTTTTCAATCAAGGACTTAAAGAAAGTTCTTTAAAAAATTCCAGTTCTTGCTCACCACCACTCTAATAGGTTCATAGGTTCATAAATTAGTACTAGGCTAATTGCCCTTATGGGCCATTGTAAGCCTGGCCAATTACCCCCTGTGAGAATCAAACCCTATACCTTGTGTCTGTAAGGCAAACACCTTAACCATTATGCCAACCTCTCAATATCATAAAAATCAGAATTATAGGTGATAAGTGCCTTAATATAACTGTCTGCTGTACCTACAAATAACTTATTAATATAAAATTGGTTACCTCTGCCTAGCAGGGGATGAATCACACAATTCTCCCTTTTTATTTTTTTTACCTTTTTATTTTTATCTTATCCACTAGTCTTCTTCTTCTTTCGGCTTTTCCTGGTTAGGGGTCGCCACAGCGGATCACCTTGTCCGCTCATGATTGGCAGTGGAGATTTACGGTGTCGTGTTGCCTTCCACAGAAGGCACACACATGCACACACTCACACCTAGGGCTAATTTAGAGTGTACAATCCACCTACAGCATGTCTTTGGGATGTGGGAGGAAACCGGAGCACCCGGAGGAAACCCACGCGACCACAGGGAGGACATGCAGACTCCGCACAGAAGGCACCCCAGCCAAGGATCGAACCAGAGAACCTCTTGCTGTGAGGCGGCAATGCTAACCACTGCATCACCATGTCCGCCCCTTTTATCTTATCCACTAGTGAACTAACAAAACTAGTGAGGTAACCACGAACATCAAACATTGCCTTGAGCTTAGAACATTCTTGAATAAACAATTCTTCCTGTGAAGGGATTGCCGGATTTGTTGTTTATCAGTTTTTAGTTCCAATATGTGGTTAGTAGATTGGAGGAAGGAAGGTACATGTTTAAAAATGCATTAAGTATGCCACTTATGCCTTATGCAAATAGTGTAATTATTTTAGCAAAAAAATGATTGGTTAGTGGAAGTGGTGAATTTGAGTTTTAGTTAAGCAAGGTGTGATTTTGTAAAAAAAGAATGGGGAAAAATAAAGGTTTTTGTGAAATTAGAAGGAAAGCTAACACATACTTTAATAGAAGATAATTTGAGTTATTTGGGGATTATTTATTTTTATTTTATTTATATATTTTTTTACAGTTGTAGTATACTGATCAATATCAATCAGCTACATTTGGAAATTATGAGACAAGGAACAGCAAAGGCAATTTATATTAGAAAATAACACAAAAGTAAGGGTAAAATTTGGAGTGTTTTTAGGTTTTGTTTTGTTAAAAAGGTCTACTGTTTTGGCTAAAATAAGTTATTTTTGTACAGTGATGGCCTTCCCTAATGAGTTGGAAAGTACATTTTACTATATGGCAGGGATCAAGGTTATATCATTTAAGATGAGGTGTACTATATAATAACGTGGAATGGGGATTACCTTTGATGAATACTGTATTTTTTCTTGCCTCTGTGTATTTATGAAGTTTTAAAAGCTGTAAAATGTAATAAAGAAAAAATAATGACAATATTCTTAAACTTAAAATACAATGATATCTGGAAAACTCCATATGGAGGAAAAATAAACTTATAAATGAAATGAGAAGCTAAACAATGGAAACAAACATTACAGATTTGGAAATTAAATGTGGAAGCTGAAGGCAAAATAAAGATATGGTATACAAACATCATGGGAGATATGCTGTTATATACCAATGGGAAGATTTAAAACAAAGTGTGAAGTGATGCAAAAAACTTAGAAGGTTTAAAATCTTGACTTCCACACCAAAACTAATGTGGAGACTGATGTTACCATTAAAAGGTCTATGTTATATAAATCAGTAAACTAAAAGGTTATTTATCCAGTGCCAAGGTAATGTGACTATGAAATATATTTTTTCTAGAATGTCCTAAAGTAATTAGATTATGGAAAGAATTACAGAAATATGGCTGGATGAAACTATAGACCTAACTATACACATAAAATATAGTTATTATGGGGAAGAAAAATATGGACGAGAGAAAAGACAGAATTTATGTTTAAATAATATATAATATTTGGTAAGGCTGGACAAAGGAGATATTTACTAAAGTATAGAATTTAAATGAAACCACAAGGTTTTGGATGTGGCAAAAAGGTTGGGTTAAATTTATATGTTATAAAGATTATATTAATATATTTTTAAGCAAGTGTGTTTAATTATTCCTTTACTTAGATACTTCTTTATCTTATAGTTATTGTTTTTTATATTTCTTTACTTATGATAAAGTCTGATTATTTATTATGTAAATATTTTGTAAATAAAGAACCCCTACACTTTTCCATATATGCCATCGGATGTTTTACATCCTCCTGTGCTACCACCGATTCAAGCAAATGGGACCTCAGTTTAACATGTCATGTAAAGGATCTAACAGTTTTGATAATATTTATAAACCATGTTGATTTATATGGTATCAAATCTCCATGAAGACAGTACATATTCATAGTCCGGTCTTACAGTCCATATGAATGAAGTTACTAAGCACTGACTAATATACTATAATACTAATTATTTATATTCCACTTTCATGTGTGAAAATAGAATAAAATCATCCTAGAATCACTGGCACATATTCACAATATACCTAATATTTACAGTAATAACAGATGTTTGCACAAATGCATGTAAAGACCATCCAAAATTATTAATACATCAAATGCTAGCAAAAACATACACCCATCTAGTTATCAGCATTCCAAATGCATATCTTTTAAACTCAGCATGACTAATATCATTGACAACAGTCTAGATATAATCACCATTTTCTGGAATGTAATCCACCTATTTTATAACTGACCACCTGTATTCCAATTATTTATTTTTTAATCATAAAACAGTCTTCTGACAGAGTATTAATGCAAAATGTCTTAAACTAAAGAAAAATGTACAGTCTTGGGTTCTTCACTTTTAACATCAACCACAATGCTGCTGGGAATAACAACTTATTTAAAATATCACATTATTTTTGAAAAGATTAGTAAAATGAACTCTCCATTATAAATGTGATTTATTTCAAAATGGAAAACAGAATGCCCTTCTTCATAAACTTATCATACTATCAACATATTATCTAGAATTAAATCTTGAAAGAGGCAATGTATCACTCATAAAATAAAACATTGTAACCCTGTATAAAATTAATTAATTCCTGTCCACAATCTTAATATGATATAAAATTACTCCTGGTCCCCATTGTACTTTAGCTCACCAAATGCTGAATGCTTCAGGTCCATATTTAGCAATCTGTGGAAATGCATTTCCAAAAGGAAACTTCATCAACTCGAATGCTCTATAATACGCATAAGTCCCTGTACCTGTCTAAAAACTGAGCTTCTCTACAGCCGTTATTCTGCAATTAAATGTTATCAGGCATAAACTCTAAGTAGCTTAACAATGAAAAATTAATGTAAGCATAAGAATCAGTGGTAAGACACATGGAAATGACACACCACACAACCCACTCTAGAGTAGGACCAGGCAAAACTCATCCAGTCAACCCCTTTAGCACCTTGACTTAAATGTTCAAGTGTCGAGTTCAGGAACATGTTAGAGATATTAAAAAATGTAAAGTAGAAAGTTCTGTTGATGTCCATTTTAAAGAATGTCACAATAGTGACTATAAACTATTACAAGCTACTATTTTATAAAACATTTTTGTAAAGTTAGGTGATGAAACTACGTTAAAAGATAAATTGCTGTTTAAAGAATCTTTATTCTTAAATATAATACTCTGGTTCCATATGGTCTTAATTGTGAAATTAACTGGAAGTATTTGATTTAATTGTTTCTTTTAATTGATTCATTAATTGAGTGTAGCTAGTATTTAAGGGGAGTGTTTTAGTACTTGTGCATATACTTCTTGAAGACTGTTTAAGTCAAGGCGCTAAAGTTTATGAATAAACTGGGATCCTGTTTGCTGTTCCTCTGTGTCATTTTTGGTACCTTTTCTGGTTTGAACTTGTGGCTTTGCATATATGGCTATGGATCTGGCTGTGAATATTCCCTGCATATTCAGAGATGGTTCTTCACCTGTATCCTTGGGTTTACAGAGTGATTCTCAACAGCTTACTATGGACAATTAGGTTACACAGTCCTCATTAGGTAATGTGAATGCTAATACTGCTACTGGTGTATATAATGATGCATCTAGTTCTGTGAATGGGAGAGATTCTATGCTTGGCTTCATGCATCAGCTGATTCAAGATAGAGTGTATAGAGTGAATAATCCCTTTGCATCTTTGGGCAGTAACAAATGTGAATCTTTCTCTGTTGAAGTACAGACTGTTATAGATAAGTTTGAACATTTGATGCAGAAGGAAACTAGATGCTACTTTAATATCTTGGGTCTGCAACATTACCTAGACCTAGATATTTCCCCAAGAGGGCTGCGTGCCTTTAAATCTCCCTCCACACCTTTTGATGCTAATAATAGCACTGAAAAAGTATTTAGAGATTGCTAGCTTAATGCAGCTCATACATGTGGGATGGAATGGGTAGCGATTCTCACTGAACGAGATTGTATTAAGCAAAAAAGCTTAAGGAGGAAATAAAACAAACCCATTCAGAACTGGTTAATAAAATTGGGGCTGTACAGACTGAGAATGTGTTGAACAACATAAATGAAAAGCTTAAGAAATTTGAATCGGATATTGTGGAAAATAAGACTGACAAAATAAATCGTGACGTCCGTGATTACAATGCAGGATGGACTTTCTTATGGAAGTCCAATCAGAAAGCCCTTAAATTGGCGTCCTCCTTATGTCAAAAGGGAGGTTATAAAAAACTGCTTCAGTCTTTTTTGCCTCTTCAGAGGGAACGTCTTTCATGACGGATTCAGATTTAGATTTGAGATCTTTTCCTTCTTTACCACCAACCCAACAGCCTGAATTACATCAACAATGGTTTTGTCAACAACAGGGGGAAGAAGCAAGGAACTTTACTAGAAAGAGAGGAACTACAGTGTCTATATCAGCAGGTGAAGGAAATTTTAAACAGAACTGTTTTGGTTATCACAAAAACTCCAGTTAAAATGTCATTTTGATGTTAGTATATATGATACTGAAACTGATACATCTGAAGATGAATCACTTTATTCTTGTGACTCTGAAGGTTATTTGTATAATGAATTGGACAACAGTACTGATCACAATGCTTACTGTCTGCTTAATACATTTAGTATAAAATGTAAAAGTAGTTTTATACCTTCTTTTAGTAATGAGAGTGTTAAGAATTTTATGGCTATGTTACCTTTTTCTGTGAAACAGATTTATAGTAAATTTAGATATGATAAGTCATCTATTTGTTATAATTTGACTCAATCTGAATGGACAGCATTAAAGGAACTTGTAAATAACAAACACTTGATTATTAAACCAGCAGATAAAGGGAATAAAATTGTGATTATACACTATAAACAATACTTAGGGATATGTTATACACATTTAAAGGATACAAGAATCTATAGGGCTGTGAATATTGAAATGTATTATGAAGCATTAAAACAATATAAAGCCTTACTAGCCAAGGGACAGTGTTTAAGATATATAACCAGGGAAGATCTGAATAAAAAAATTAATATAGAGAAATGTACCATGGCAACCTTTTACTGTCTACCGCAGTTACATAAAAATAGGATAGATCCACCTGGTAGACCCATAGTGGCTGAAATTAAATATTTTTTACATAACATTGCCATAGTTTTGCATGATTTTTTACTGCCTTATACACAAAAAATAGACTCTTGTATTAAGGATACTTTTGATTTTCTCAGTAAAGTTTCCTTGATTAATTGGAATTCTAGAATGTATTGGATGACCTTGGATGTCACTAGTTTGTATACTAACATAAAGAATGCTGATGGTATTACAGCCCTGCACTCTAATCTGGAAGATTGTCCCTTATTGAACTATGTGATTGAGTGGATAGAATTTAGTTTGACTAACAACTATTTCTCTTTTAATGAACAGATTTTTCATCAGTTAAAAGATACAGCTATGGGGGCACCTTTTGCCCCCACTTATGCCAACTTATTTATGGCTATGTTTGAAAGGGAATATATTTACCAACATGATTTTTTTTTAAGAAATATGTGATAAAATACTATAGGTACATCGATTATCTCATTTTTATTTGTCAAGATGGCATAGAGGTAGTACAGGATTTTGTTGCTGATTTACAGCATAATCAATATAATTTGTCCTTTGATGGCCTACAATTTGGAAAAAAAATAGATTTTTTGGCTGTACATCTTGTGGGCACTGACAGGGATATGATTTTACCTCAGAGTTTAGAAAGTTTCAAGATGGGGGGCAATTCTTACATGGCTCCAGTTTTCATCCAATTCATTTAATTAATTCCTTACCTTATGGGGAATTGTTGCAACTTCATAGAATTTGTAATATTATTGATGATTTATCCAAAGCTATTGTTTCTACCTCTCTAATGTTTTTTTTAAGAGAGGGTATTCTGTTTTTACTATCTTTAATGCTTTGGATAAAATTTACAAGAGTTATGATCCTGAACATAATAAATGTAATCATGTGAGATATATACACATGGTAGTAAGAATACACAATTTACAAGAGTTATGATCCTGAACATAATAAATGTAATCATGTGAGATATATACACATGGTAGAAAGAATACACAATTGCAAGATAACCTATATGTGGTTATGACTTATAATATTCTTAGTGAACAGATACATGAACAGGTTAAATATTATTAGAAATGTTTGTTATGGGATAAAAAGTTTAAAAAGTTATTGAATTATCAGCCTATTTTTTCTTATAAAAGATGGGCCAGTTTAACTGACAAATTAATAAAATCTTATTTTATTGCCCCTGATGAAAGTTTAATAGAGAATCCATGAGGGAGGAACATTCCCCTGTGGGAAGTGCAATGTTTGTGATTTAGTGGTTCAAACTTTTGATAAAATTTGAGGAAAGAATTTCACTGTTTTGGGGAATTTTTCATGTTACTGAGGGGATTGTATATGCTTTATGTTGTCCTTGTAATCTGGTTTATATAGGTGAAAGTAAAATAATGTTCAAGCGTTGAGTTCAGGAACATGTTAGAAATATTAAAAAATGTAAAGTAGAAAGTTCTATTGCTGTCCATTTTAAAGAATGTCACAATAGTGACTATAAACTGTTATAAGCTACTATTTTAGAAAAAAAATTGTAAAGTTAGGTGTTGAAACTACGTTAAAAGATAAATTGTTGTTTAAAGAATCTTTATTTATTTTTAAATATAATACTCTGGTTCCATAAGGTCTTAATTGTGAAATTAATTTGAACTATTTGATTTGTTTCTTTTAATTGCTTTATTAATTGATTGTAGCTAGTATTTAAGGGGAGTGTTTTAGTACTTCTGCATATACTTCTTGAAGCCTGTTTAAGTTGAGGAGCTAAAGTTTATGAATAAACTGGAATCCTGTTTGCTGTTCCTGTGTGTCGTTTTTGGTACCTTTTCTGGTTTGAACTTGTGGTTTTGCATAATATTCAAATTAGTTGCTCCCTCCATAAATCCAGTAAAAAATCCTGCACCTCAGGCTTCGAAGATGGCTGCACACTGATCAACAGCTTAACTTCAATGCTCCCAGCATGAAAACATAAACTGAGAAAGAACAACCCATGATATTGTCAGTTTGAGTAAAATTCAGTTACTGGCTAGTAAGTGCATTGCCTGGCTGCCAGGAAAGAAGACACTAAGACAGCCTGAAACAAAATCAACTAGAAAAAGGTGAAGTGAAAACACTGACTGCGAAGAATACTGCAGCTGTTCAGCAAAAAGAAGTTCAAGCTGCAGGTTTGGTGGAAGATATGTCTTCTAGTAATCTAGAAGAAAAAATAATGAGTCAAATGTGCTCAGAGTTGATTAAAATAAATGAAACACTGAAAGAGTATATCAGCTTAAATAAAATGCTGGAAAAATGGAAGAAGCTTTAAACAAATATTCAGATAAGCTGATAAAACTGCAAAAATTAGAGGTTGAAATGAAGAAAGTGCTAGGTGAGTACAAGACTGCTCAAAAAGAGATGTTTCAAAAAAATGGTAGGCTTAGGGGACAGAGTAGGTAGGGAAAATCTGAGATTTTCTGCTATACCAGAGAAACTAGGAGGAACAGACTGTATTAATTTTATGAAGGCACAAATAAGCAACTAGAGGTATTCCATGATAGGAACTGTTAATTGAAAGGGCACACTGTGTATATGCTCCAAATCTGGCCATGAGAAAGTAACCAAGACCTTTACTGTAAAGATCCATACCTACCAGCAGAATGAGTTGATCCTGACAAAATGTGATAAAAGGGTAAAGTATTAAATGTTGGAGATAGTAGAATGTGCATGAAAAATGATTATTCTCTATACATCACACAGAAGAGAAACACATTTATTACAGTATTCAGTGAATGTAATGAGGAAGGTATGGGATTCAAGCTGCTGTATCCAGCTGTCCTCAGAATATTTTTGCCTGGAGGATCAGTCCTTTTTTTATGTAGAACAGATTAAGGAGGGAATGCAAAAGTCTGTCCAACAAAAATGAGCCATCAAGAAAAAGAGTAATCTGCTCCTTGTTCTTTTGAGAATGAAGCACAGGGAGAGACTTTGCCAGTGAAACTTTTTCCACTGTTCCAAAGGAAAATACTTGAGAGACAGAGAAAAGCATCAGAGCTGACCAGAAGAATCAGGAGCACTTTGGAAATGAACCAGAATCTGGAGTTGGAAGATAAAGATAAACAGGAAGATCAGCAAAATGTAAATTAGAGAATAACTGTGAGGCTGCAAACCATTCATTGTATTTATGAAACATGGCTGTATAAAAATGAATGGAAAGAGTGGTCATTTGTTGACTTTGTGAAAGTTGTTCTGAAAAGCATTTGACTCACTTCATATCATTAATGTCTGGAAAAACTCTCAGGGAGGGGAAGAAGGACTCTCAGTGGACGGGAAGAGAGAGGAAAAGGGTAAGTAAAACAATTTCTATTCTTAACAGTATTTCTATGAAACTTTTCACAATATAAATTTGCATATTTTATAGTAAAGTCTGTTTAGTTGTTATTGTATGTGATAGAGTTACTAATGTATAAGATGCTTTTTTCTTCATCGCCATTTCTTTCTTTCTTCTTTTTGGTATTGAGAAATGTAGGCATCATAGTACAAAAAGAGAAGAAAATCTTGACAAAAGCATGTTTAAATTAATAGGCTGTAATCTTGGGTTGTTGAGGTGGAGACTGAAAGTAAAAGTACATAGATCATAATATATGTACAGATTATACATTTTTCTCCTATTTTTCCATAGGTAAATGTCTAGATTAAGACCTTTGGTTTAATCTAATAACATGTTAAGTGGAAACAAGTAAATGTGAAAATATCAAATAATAAAAAAATCCTTTAGCAATAAATGTTTCAGCTTGTATTTTAAGCTGCATCAGAGGACTACATTTTTTCTCTTACATTTCCATGGAGACAAGCTGATAATATGGCAGTAACAGACAGAACACTAGTTTCTTCAAAGCTAAAGTTAATGATTTCTGAAAGCATGCAAGTTGTTTTCATATTTGGGGAAATAAAGATAAAAAATAGCACACACCAATTAGTATAAGAAGCACAGGCAATAGCATGGGTCTTAGCATGGATAAACTTAATTTCAGGTTAATGAGGGCTTCTGTTAGTGGCTGTCTGTTTGGCACAAATGTTCCTATTAGGAAGGTTACACTTCATTGCTTGAAAATGCACAGTTATGTGTGTTTGCATTAAGTTATCAGATTATGATGGTATTCTGGGGGAGGTTTTTTTTGTTTGTGGGTTTTTATTAAACCAGGAAAAACATGACAAACACCAGCTATACATCAAGTGACCAAAAAAATAAATAAAAACAGAAAAAGATGTGCAGAGGAATCCCGTTGTATCCAGAAAAATGGTGCAACGGATTTGGTTGAAATAATTGACTTTAATGTGCTTTTACATAATATACAAGAACTTTCATCCCTAAAGCTACAGGGACTTCATCAGAAAAAGGCCCAGAGTGCACTTAAGATGCTTGATATTGTTATATTTGGGTCATCACATTCCCGGGGCTAGTCAAATTGATGTCTGGCCTTGTTGATAAAGCCATACAGCAAGAATGCTAAACATAAAGAACTGTTCTCCTGGTCACATGAAACTAATGTTTTTTTCCTGTGCACATAAACAAAAACCCTAATGTAATGCTATTCAGTATCACTTGTTAAGGTTCATCTTCATCCTTACATGTAGTTCAGTAATCAGTTTTAGTCAAATTCCTAACACCATTTTTCTGGGTACAGTGGTATTCCTCTGCACATTGTTTAATCTTTTTTATTAAAATAAAAAAGGCTTGTAAAATGTTACATACATTCCAATGTTGATGATAAGAAAAGAACTGTATGAAGGATTAACTTGCCAAACATTAATGGGTGCATGTGTCACAAAAGCTGGAAACAGACATTTAAAACAGCTGCCATATGTAGTGGATGAAAATAATGACTACTTACCATAATGGCAACACTTCCCATACTACCTTGAAATGTAAATAGTCTCACAAAATAATTACATTAAAAAATGCAGGGTGCAAGTAGCAATGCTATAGGAGACATATTTGGAAAGAACTGAGCATGTAAATTTGATAAAGAAAAGATTTCAGGATGGATATTCTGTTGAATATCAGTGACAAAGACAAAGAGGACTACTTATACTAATTGCTACTGAAGCTCCAGTGGTGATAGAACAAGGAAAAAAGATAGTAGAGATTTGTGTTAGTAAGGGGCTACTAGCAAGGGATGCAGATTATGCTGGCATGTATTTATACTTCACCCAAAACTGCTATTACAGAGCTTTAAAAAGTTGGAAGAAAAAATCAGCTTCCAGCAGGGAAAATATTACTTATAGGTGAGGACTGGAATTTGATTTGCAACAATAAGGATGCATCTGGGAGCCTAGCATTGAAAATATAATAAAAGAGAATTTTCTGAAGAAATTTTAGAAAGTATTTTAATATGAAATATGTGAATTCAGTAGTAAACAGATACTCAGATAAGGTGATAAAACTGCAAAACTCAGAGGCTGAAATGAAGAAAATTCTGACTGAATATGAGACTGCACAAGAAGAGATGTTTCAAAAAATAATAGAATTAGAGCACAGAACATGTAAAGAAAACCTGGGATTTTCTGCTGTACCTGAGAAGCTGGAAGGAACAGACTATAATTTCATGAAAGAACAAATTAGCAACTGGACTGGTATTCCACAACAGGAATTGTTAACTGAAAGGGCACATGTGCATGCTTCAAACCTGGCTATAAGAAAACAACCTAGACCTTTAATAATAAAGATGCAATCTTACCAGCAGGAGTTTATTCTGAGAAAACTGTGGCAGAAGGGCAAAGTACTAAAAGTGGGAGACTGCAGAGTGTTTGTGAAGAATGACTACACATTTTACACCAGGCAGAAGAGGAATATATTTATTCCATTATTCAGGAATTGTTGAGAAGCAAGCAAGTGATTCAAACTGTTGTACCCAGCTATCTTCAAAATATTTTTCCAGGAGAAACAAAATGATTTTTGATGAAGTACATATGAAGGAAGAAATACAAAAGTTTGTCCAGCAAAGCATGAGCTGTGAAACAGAAGTATATCCTGCTTCTTGTTCTTCTGGTAATAAAGACCACAGGGAGACTGTGTCAGTGAAACCTTTCCCAGTGTTTCAACAGAAAATATTTGAGAGAGGGAAAAAAGCACAAGAGTTGACTAGAAGAATTGAGAGTGACTAGAAATGAAGCAGGGACAGCATTTGGGAGATGGAGATGAACAGGAATAGAACAAAATCTGGAAATATTAGACTTTCTTGGATTTTGTTAAACTTGTAGGGGACTCTACAGTATATGCCTTACTTCATGTCATTAACGTATGGAGAAAAAATCAATAACTTGGAAACTGACAAATGTGGGATTACAAAGCAATAATTATATTTGTCAAACAGGACAGAGCAAGACAATCTGGAAATATTGGACTTTTTTGGACTTTGTTAAACTTGTAGGGGAATCTAAAGCATATACCCCACTTCATGTCTTTAATTTTTGGAAAATACTCAGGAAAAGGGAAAAGTAGGGAGAATGTTAACTGTAAGTAAAACATTTTTTCTTAACACTACTATTTAAATGGTGCATGATTTTTTTGCATGTTATAAAGTAAACTTTTTTTCTGTTATTTTTAAGTATAATGGAGATACTAATGTAAATAGGTGCTTCTGTTTTTATCTTTTTTTTCTTTCTCACTTCTCTGTTTCTCCTTGTTCAGATTTAAGAAATGTAGGTACTGCAATGTAAAAAAAGACCTGGTTAAAAGAACATGACAAAAGAAAAATAGTGTGCTTTTCACATTCTTCTATAGGGGAATGACTGGGTTAAGGCCATTAACTTTATATACTAATATGTTTTAAGAGAAAGCAGGTAAATGAAAAAGAATATTGAATATTATAAGTCTTTTTCTAGTAAACAGTTTTGTAGCTGCTTCTCATGTCTCTAGCAGACAATCTGATAAAGACAAATGGTTTAGAGAGGGAGCGCTATAAAGATAGGGCAAAACCAGATAGCGCTTAATAGAATCACAGACTCCACCATGCGCCTTAGCATGGATAATCTTTCTTTTAGTTTAGCTCGAGTCTGTGTGTGTGGCTGTCAGTTTGGAACATTTGTTCCTATTAGGAGGGTAAAACTTCAATATTTGAAGATGTATATCATTTTGTGCATTATTATTAAGTTGATAGGTTTTAGGGGATATTGAGTGTGTGTGTATTTGTGTGTTTGAGGATGTTTGAGGGTTTTCAATAAAACAAGAAGTTCTACAAGATGTGACATAGGCTCAAATGGAGATGACAAGAAACAATTGTATAAAGATTAACCTGTCAAACAGTGCATGCATATAACACAAAAGCTGGAACCAGACATTTAACAAGAAAGCTATTACACATAAAAGGTGGGAATAATAATCCCTCAGTAGTGAACTATATTAAAAATGTAGAGTGCAAATAGCTATGCTACAGGAGACACACTTGGAAAAAAATGAACATGTGAATTTGATAAAAAAAAAAAAGGTTATCATGGTGGTTATTCAGCAGAATACCTCAGGTAAAGGAAGACAGGAGTACTTATATTAATTTCAAGGGGGTGTCCAATAGCAATAGAAGAGGATAAAAAAGACAATAATTGTAGATTTGTACTACTAGGGGCTACTGGCAAGGGAGGAGGATTATACTAGCATGTATTTATATTCCACTAAAAACTGCTATAATGGAGCTTCAGAACATTCTGAGAGAAATAATTATCTTTCAGCAAGGAATATTATTGGTGGGGACTGGAATTTGATTTGCAACAGTGAAGATGTGTCTGGGGGGCCCATAAGGGAAAATATAACAAAGAATGGTAGATCTTTAAAGAAATTTATGAAAATATTTGGCATGGAAGATGTGAATTCAGTGCTAGGAGTTCAGAGTGAATTTTCATATTATTCCCCAAGATATAAAAACTGGACTAGGCTAGACAGAATTTACATGCGGTACAAAAATAGCTATATAAACATATTTTCCTCAGGTACACAGCAAATGTTGGAGGTATGATGGGGAAGAAAGTGGTAGTTGGGAACATATTTTCTGGGAGTGTAATGAATTGGCAAACTATAAAGATTCCCTGCAGACTACTCTGTCAGAGATACTGGGTGAGCAAATTGGTGTAACTAGGGAAGTTGTTTTCTGAGCTATGATACAGAATCAGAATTGGCTAGACATCATAAGGCCTTGCTGATTCTAATAATGGTGGCTGCCAAAAAGCAACTACTAGAAAGTGGAAATCAAGGTCTACACCAACTGTACTAGAAGTAGTGAATATAGTAACAAAGAAAAAAACAACTGGAATTGGGATATTTAAAAAGGGGAGGGGCAAATTACTTAGGAAAAATGGGAATTGTGGGAACTATATACAGGGAAGAAATGAGGTTTAAAAGAAGGCAGGACTTGAATGAGCTATGTAATGTTTGACTGACAATTATTGGGTAGATTATAAGTGGTGAATAATGTTTGCAACTAGGACTGTGTCCATACGGTTTGTGATGTAAAATACTTGCAGTTTGGATTATGTCAGTATGATTAATTATTTATATAAATGTATTATAGAGTATGTCATAAGTGATAATTTAATAAAGATGTTCTTG